>NW_015544231.1:774088-788048 GCF_001515605.1 Sinocyclocheilus anshuiensis
GAGGACAAAGGAGCGAGGAAAATGTTTTAAAGAGCATGCGAGAGTTAGACGAATTGTTAATTTTGTTATGATAGTATTGTCCTTTTAGCAGTGGAGACATTAGCAGCGAAGGAATAGAGGAGTGACTGATACACATTAAGGTCAGTAGTATTTTTTGATTTTGGTTGCCTGATTTGTGAGTAGTCGCAGTTAACACCCGCTTGAGATCAAAAGATGCAAGCAGAGTGTGGAAGTATGCAGCCTGAGGTTTATCTAGGTTTATCAATCTTTATCATTACAGACTGGAACATATGCCACGGTTTCAGTCAGGTCCTCCTCTTTTTCTTTTTCTTTCTTTCTTTCTTTCTTTATTTCTTTCTAGTCTTCATGATGATTTTCTGATTATTAATATATGAATTAAAATACAGGCCATGATGAAGCTGCACCACACTTTGTCTCACAGTGATGCCACACATTGCTGGGCCTTGTCTTTTTATAAAATTAATAGAATTTATTTATTTCATAAAAAAGCTTTTTCATACACAGACTCAGATTCAAGACAGTTTTGGTGAAATAAAGTAGAATAAATAGGACATCATGTGTATCATATGTGGTGTTCTTTAGGGAAGTTAGATGGACGTGTGTGTGTGTGTGTGTCCTTGTTTTTCTGTAGGAAAGAGACTCGCTCCATAATCCAGATCATAACATGATCGCTTTGACTTCCCATGTGAAACTGCAGCATGAAGGACAGTAATGAATGTTAGTGTCTCACGAGTAAAACACAGTAGTGTTTGAGTGATGCTTGTCATCCAATGCATGCTAAAACATTTCAAAGCTAAATTAAGGACATTTAAGTAATTTTTGTGCAACAGCTTTCTCTCCCCTTGATGTTTAATGTAAAATCTCTGTCCTAAAGTAAAACCGGTGCATGTCATGCCACAGAAATATAATGGAAGTCTTTGTGTTAGATTAATGTTTCTGTCTGTGTGTATTTGTGTGTAGTATCTTTCTCTCTGTGCGTCTGTGATACGAATAAACAGACACAATATCCTGTGAGGACTGTGCTGGAATACATTGCACAGTATGAATCATTTTACAGTAAATCACAGTAGGGTTATACATCACTATATAGCTATTTCATGTTGGAAATAATAACACTCATTTTGTATGATCTGTTGAATTAATTGCTTTACAAATGAAAAATCTTTCATCCCATTTGATTATTTTCTTGTTTTATTTGGATTGATGGACACTGATGCACTCTTGTCATTTGACTCAATCTGGCCTGTGTTGTGTTGTTTGGGTTTTTTAATGTAAATCTGTAAAACAGGAATTTATAATGAGCTGTTTGTCACACACATGTAAACACATTTAAATATTTCTAAAAGAAGTTTCATTTACTCAGACTGCTGGCTTCATATAAATGAACTCTCTCTGTGTGTGTATGCAGCATGGGTCGGCTCTCTCTCGATGGGCATGATCTTCTTCTGCTCGCCGATCGTCAGTGTGTTCACCGATCTGTTCGGCTGCCGGATTACAGCAGTTGGAGGGGCAGCGGTGGCATTTGTGGGACTTCTGGCCAGTTCCTTTGTCACGTAAGTGCATTATATTCACCTCAGTTTTTAAATAAAGAGTTTTTTTAATTTATTGCTTAGCAGTTAAATTTAAGCTTTTATTACATGTAATTGGAAGTAGATGGTAAGTGACCATCCTTCATTGCTGAGTGTGCTTACTAGTGCTTAGCCAATGGACTATAATAGAGTGATTGCTTTCCAGTTGCACTAACCCATCCGTTTTTATACCCTACTATCCTTCTTGTGTGATTTTATGTTTACTATGAAAAGGGAGCAATGGATTTGTCTGTAAGCAGTGGATGGTGTATTTGATCATCCCCTGGATGATCAATAGAGATCATCCTGAACACCTGACAATAAAATGTTTTTATTCTGATGCATGATTTGAAGGACTGTGCGGATCAGCTCGCTGATGTCTACTCATCATACTCAGTCCTTTGAGACCCAGAGTTCAATTAAATCAATTAAACTGAAACATACAACATTGTACTCTTTTGGTCTGACACTGGGGTCCCACAAGGCTCTGTACTTGGTCCTCTTCTCTTCTCTTCTCTTCTCTTCTCTTCTCTTCTCTTCTCTTCTCTTCTCTTCTCCACACACATGATCTTATGTTATATTAGTCTGTGTCAAGGCAAAGAGGGAAGACATATGTTTCTGAGGCTTTCGACAATTAAAGTCAGTAAAGATATTAAAAAGTAAGCTGATTACTTAACGCACTTCGGTTGTAACATATTATCCCTAACAGTGCATATGCCTGTATGAGACAATCAGCAACATATTTATTACTTAAATACTCTGCACTAAATACATGTTGCAATATGCTGCTGAGCTGGAGCGCATAACAAGCTCCATATGGAGTTTAGCCGAACACAAAACAATCATTTCATTTTTACGCCACTAGCATGAGCAGAACTGAACTGAAAAAAATCTCTTTTTCCATCTGGCATTGGTCAGAGAACCAGATGAATGTTTTGAAAGTGTCACAGAGTTGCAATGGTTCACTCCTTTAGAGAATCAACCTATTAATTACTTACTTACAGTGAACATTAAGCTGAGAGATGGTGAAGAATTCTGAGAGCACAAACATTCACTGGGGAAATTTCACAATTGTGCTTTGAATTACATTAATAGTAGCATTACAGTAATAGTAGCATTGATTTAAAATGTGCCTTCGCTAATGCGGTCTGATCGTCATTCTCTGCAGGTCTCTCGGGCCGTTGTACTTCACCTACGGCATAGTCTTCGCCTGTGGCTGCAGCTTTGCATATCAGCCGAGTCTGGTGATCCTAGGTCACTATTTCAAGCGGAGGCTGGGCCTGGTGAACGGCATCGTGACGGCGGGCAGCAGCGTGTTCACCATCACGCTCCCGTACATGCTGTCCGGCCTGCTGAAGCGCGTGGGACTCGCCTACACGCTACGTGTGCTGAGTGTCTTCATGTTCATGCTCATGCTGGCGGGATTTACCTATAAACCCCTGCTGCCCAAACCCGTCAGCAGCAGCAAGTCGGGCAGCCGCTGTCCTTCGCTCAGGAGGGTGTTTAACGTGCACATCTGGAGGTCTCTGGGATACCGCATATGGGCCTTTGGGATCCCTGCGGCCCTGTATGGATACTTCGTGCCTTACGTTCATCTGGTGAGTGTGCTGAGTTTCTCTGTTCTGCCTTAGACTTCACTACGTTTCAGGAACGTCCTCAAAGAAATATTACAGATAGTTCACCCAAATGTGAGCACTCTTACCATCTCTCATGCTGTTCCAAACCTGTATGCCTTCAAGGAATAATTAGTAATGTAAATTAGCTGATAATGTGCTCACCCTCAGGCCATCCATGATGTAGATGAGTTTGTTTCTTCATCAGATTTGGAGAAATGTGTCATTGCATCACTCTCTCAGCAATGGATGCTCTGCAGTGAATGGGTGCCGTCAGAATGAGAGTCCAGACAGCTGATAAAAACATCACAATAATCCACAAGTAATCCACACCACTCCCGTCCATAGTTAATGTCTTCAGAAGACAAAAGCTGAAACAAATCCATCATTAAGGTGTTTTTAACTTCAAACTGTAGCTTCCAGCTAAAATATGAGTCAATCTATAACAGCACTTCCTCCTGTGAAACTATATCTTTATGGTTAGATTACACTACACAACTTTTATATAGCTTTTTGCTCTGATTTACAGTCTGGAAGAGCTGATGATAGTTAGCAAAAGTCAAAGTCAGTTTGTTTTATTTGACATATTTCACAGAAAGTGATTCTGTCCAGTCGTCAAAGATCAGGCATGTTTGCGATTTTTGAGATGTTCAGATTTTAGCCTTTATTTTCTTCTGCAGAGCACAAAAGGAGATATTGTGAGTAAAATACTCAAGATTGCACTGACAGGGACTGGAGCTTGCAAGCGTCTTTAGAGAGCATCATAGCAGCAGTTCACATGAATGTATTTTCAAGGTAAATGATGATTTGTGTGAGGAACAGACAAACATCTACGTGTGTTTTGTCTAATGAAGGTTGAGGTTGATTGGGAATGATCCAAGCCTTGCTAAGATGGCCCACGAGAGCCACGTCAGCAGAGTATCTGTGCAGTTCCTTCATCTGTACGCTGGACTCCCGCGTGGAGGGATGTTGATGCTGTGAGGTTTACCAAAATAAAAGGTCAATTTGATCTGAGGAGCGCGGGGTGTAGCTGCAGACTGTGCTCTACACAAACATCGGCTCTGTTATTGTAGTATCTCCAGACATGTTTTGCGCAGGTTAAGTTGCCCCGCAGAGGGTGGATGATGGGCAGCACTGAAAGGGAAAGAGGTTGTTTATCTGTGGAGAGCAGCTCTCTCGTCCGGAATCCTCTGGATGTTTTCCTGCAGCTCTTTCTCGGTCGAGGAGGTTAGCAGTGGACAAACACACATCTCAGCATAGCTTTGTCATCTGCCAGAGGCTGAAGAGCTCACTTGAACTGTTCAAGTCAAAACAAAAGCATGTTCCTCAGGGTTAGAGGGCACATGGCCTCGCAGGGTTTGGATGTTGTTGTGAAGTCCTCACAGCGATCTCCACTGACTTCAGATCAACAGCAGGTTTAACACCCAGAAGTGTTTTCTTCATGTATTTTATGTTGACATTGTCTCTAGTAGTCGTGGCTGTTAGCATGCAAGCTCTGATATATTAGTCTGAGGTGCTCGTGTGTGGTTGACTAAAGCTCAAATCTGGCACACGTCTTTTCCTGATCATTTTTATAGGATAGCAGAAAGGACAAGAAATGTTGGTGGAATCTTTCAACCACAAGGTATTTTGGTCGCTTTCTGTTCCTTTGTGTAAAAGAAGCACACTTTAGCTAACTTTAAAAAAAGAGCACTTATTATGGAAATAATATATTTGAAAAAGATCACTGAATGTGATGTTTTCAGACACCTAATTGCATGTTATTTACATTCAGTCTGACTAGGGCTGTCAAAATGACTGAAAAACTAAATTCGAATTTTCCACTTAAATATTATCAAAATTCGAATTATATTCGAATTTAAAAGGCATCATTTCAGTTAGGGGGAAAAAAGCTTTTGGCTTCTCTCCTGAGGCCACAAGAGGGCCCATCGAGCAAAATATTATGCACGTTTCTTCAAAGCTTAATAAAATAACACGACTATCTTTGAAAAAAAGTGCATAATGTTTAAAATAATGTTTATAAACCATATATAATTAATAAAATGAAAAACCGCCATAAAGTCTTGAGACATTTTTTTTAAAAGTTGAACTTACATTATTTTACATGGCTTTCTAAACATGCCGCTCTCTTGTGCGAGACGCGAGTGCAACGCTGATAGATGTCCCTCTAGAAAATGTGATAAATATGTGTTCTGTGTGAATGGCTTGGTTTCAGTTTCGCTGTAAACAACATATTCGCCACACCGATGTTCTCGTTTTCTGCTATATGTTGAATGAACAACGTAGCAGCGCCGCATCTAGTGGGTTAAACTGGATAGGCTAACAAAAGCATTAAAATGCAATGACACTTACATTGTCGTAGCATTTCGTGCGCCACTGATAAGGATGCCTGACGGCTGACGTAGACCTAAAATTCGAATGCAACGTTTTTGCATTCTAATGTGATTTTTTTTTTTTTCAATTCGACGAATATTCGAAATTCAAATTTTTTTTTGACAGCCCTAAGTCTGACTTTTGTTTTCATCATAGTACTGAGACTGCCCTTGACTTATTGGTAGCAGCTGACTCACGACTTGTATCTATATGAATTATTCTTGATTTAACAGCAACGTTCAATACTATTTCACATAAATTCTTATTAGATAGATTGCAATCTTAGGAATTGTTGGTCCTTCATTCCTCAAATCTCTCAGGTCATACTCAGATCAAAACTGGCTAAGTTTTACAAACAAAGCCATCTAATCATGACTGGTGTCCCACAGGGTTCGGTTCTGGGCCCTTTGTTATTTATCATTTACCTACTCGTGCTTGGAAGCATTTTCAGAAAATTTGGCATTGACATTCGTAGGCAGACAAACAGAGACGAGCCCCTCTGTCAATAATCCTTTGCAGTAGTTTCACTCGTCCTGCAGCTCACCACATTTCATCACTTCCACTTTCTAAGCCATTTTGTTGGGACATGTTATATAGTCTATGTAGATGAATTTTGTTGGGACGCGTTATGTATTCTTTGTTGGTGAATAGCGAGTAGTGAGAGAGCGTACGTGTAGCTGACTGTTCTCTGGAGGAAACCTCTGGTCTCGTGATCTGTTCGCACACAGACAGATGCTGACAGCATCATGATGTTGTGTTTCTGAAGCTGCTGAGGTCAGCAGTCATGCGCTGAAGCATCAAGAAATGCAGATGAGCACTTTTAGCAGTCAGAGTCCATTCTTTATTCATTTATGATCTTGATCCAGCAGATAAAGGCCAGTGGTTCACCTGCAGTCACCTATGAACCATCATCATCAGCACAGTTTATCAAAAAACTTTTTGAACTCGTTTCACATCTCGTCTGTGACAGACAGACTCTCATAACTGAGCTTTACTAAGCCATTGAAGGGTTTTTGATCCATAACAAATTGCTTAAAAAAAAACACAGCCACAAAGGAGGATGTTCATAAGTATAAGCAGCTGCAAGACTTGCTCAAAACTCTATCACGCCTCCACTTTTTCAGCTCATGGCTAATATAATCAACACACACTATTGCCCAAAGTAAAGATATAGAGTCAATTTAATGGACTCTTGTAAACGCAGTCAGTCTATTCAGAATGAAAGCATCCCAAATTGCATGTGAAAACTGAATGAAATGTATTAAAATGTAAACAATATTATTTACACACTAACTCCAGCACAATCTGTGTATTTTAAATGCTCAAGACAAATACCACAGCCGTTGCTGTTTTTCAGTTTGAGTATTTCTCAAGCCCGCTTACATGTGCTGTCAGGGAAAACATACAGCCTTCAGGACATGAGCGCAAAATTACATTTACACTCATTTGACATTGATAATTAATGTGGTGGTGAAGCCATTGGAATGGGTTGGATTTCTGCATTAATTGGTTATAAAGTGTTCATTAAAGTCATAAGTATAGACTAAATGTGTGTAAGCTAGTTACACGCAAACAATTATAATATTTCATGGACAACAAGTGACTCATGAACGACTCATGAAACTCAACACAAAAGAAAATCCGTTGTGGATCATCCTGGTAACAACAACAAGGTAAAGTTTATTTACTTTTTCCTCAATAAAGACATGAAAGATTATAATTGTGTGTGTCATTAGCTTAAGCACATTGTGCTTGTCTATACTTGTGACGTTGATGAAAATCAGATGACATTTTATGACCAATTAATGTGAAAAACCAACCAATTCCTATGGGTTCACCTGCTCTCTCTTAAACCGTCATCTGTGTTAGCCAGCAGGATGACATGACCAGCACAATGCATTCAAAACGTTTAATTCCTACAGTAAAATAAGGACGACAGAGTCAGCGAGAGAGAGTTTCAGACCCTTTCATGTGTTTAAATGCCTTAAACATGTACTTTTCTGTGATCAAATCTACGTTTAAGGCGTACCGGCAGGGATTGTAGGTGGGGGGAGTGAATGTACAGCACTCTCTTCCACCTTCAATACCACGACTGAGGTGCCCTTGAGCAAGGCACCGAACCCCCAACTGCTCCCCGGGCGCCTCGGCAACAAAAAAAAATGGCTGCCCACTGCTCCGGGTGTGTGTGTGTGTGTGTGTTCACTGCTGTGTGTCTGCACTTTGGATGGGATAAATGCAGAGCACTAATTCTGAGTATGGGTCACCATACTTGGCCACATGTCACGTCACTTCACTCACTCACTTAAAGACTCATGCATGGGTTATTTTGTTGCAGGAGTTGATAGTGTATTGTCTGTAAGCTCCTCATGTGTCCAGCACAGGTCAAGAATGAACTCAATCGGGTTGAGCATTGCTGATGATGTTCAGACTGCCAGGCATTATGTTCTTCTTCATTTTTTACACAGTGAAACTCTGTGTGTGTGATGTGGGCCTCAGATTGGTGTGTTTTGGGAGGAGGAACCCGAACGCCCAGGATCCCGTCTACATCTGCTCCTGTGTTTTTTATGGTTCACGTCCTCTTCTGTACTAATTGCACACCTCCGGATCTGCTCTGCTCACGTGTTTCTCTCTGAAGGAGTGTGTGTGTGTGTGTGTGTGTGTGTGTGCACGCTGGCAGGCAGTAAGTATGAATAATGAGCATTCATGACAAATGGCTGGGTGGTGTGTCGCTCTTACACACACACACACACACACACACTCACATAGTGCTGTGCAGGAAGTGGGTTAAGGTGTCTGTTTGGAGTGCTGTAACAGAACAGTCCCTAAAACAGGCCCCTTTTCCTGCCTGTTTTCTCCGGGTGAATTCCTGTGTGTCCCACACACACACACACACACACCAGCAGCAATTGCTTGAGAAACACGGGAGTCTTCATTCTAAATGCACCAATGGTGTTTTTTACAAACAATATCTGTATGATTCTTCAGGCAGGTCTGAAGACCTGAGAGTTTCTTAATAATTAATAATAATTTAATAATTTATAATTAATTAATTTGAATAATTGATGCATTTAGCAGACACTTTCATCCAAAGCAACTTACAGTGCATTCAGGTTATACATCTTTTACCAGTAAGTGTGTTCCCTGGGAATTGAACCCACGACCTTTTGCGCTGCTAACGCAATGCTCTACCACTGCGCCACAGGAACACTGGTTTCAAAGAAACCCAGCTTGTGTCTGACGTGACATGACGTGTTTTGTGTTCGGCTAAACTCCATATGGAGCTTGTTATGCTCTCCAGCTCAGCAGCATACTGCAACATGTATTTAGTGTTTCAAGAAACACAGTTTCTTCTGCTCCGTCTGATAAACATGATCACGTGGTAAAAAGACCAGGGCTATGAACGTTTCATATTACCACAAATACTTTCTGGTAAAATAAGTTTCTTTCAGCTGCTGAACACAAAAGAAGATATTTTTAAGAACAGTTGTTGCTCCCCATTGACTTCCCTAGTATTTTATTTCCATAATATGGAAGTCAATGGGGACCAACAACTATTTGGTTACTCCCATTCTTCAAAATATCGTCTCATATCTAAACATCTAAAACAGTCTGCATCGGTAAAGACCATGTGCTCCTGTCACTTCAGACACAAGCAAAACTCTTTCTGGAAAATGTAACCACAAAATGATTTACATGATAGTAATGACAGTACTGAGGACAGTGGTTATTCTTTATGAAAATAAATATAAATAAATAAATATATTAATATACACACACAAATATATAAATATATATAATATAAATAAATTTACAGTTTTTCTCGATTGCTTAAACACATTTCTTGAAATTGTGACTCCTTTCCTCGAAACTCTAAACACAAATCCATAACTTCTCACCCAATTCCCCATACTTCCTATTTTCAGGCTCTCCACTCAAAACTATTCAATCTTGCTGAAAAAAACAAACTTCACCCTCAGACATGACACACAAGCCCTCAGAAACACACACACCACAACACAGTCGTACACACTAATGAGATCAGTTCAGAACACTGTTGTAAAAACCTTCTTTTGACAATCAGGTATCAATGTCTATTACAGTATACAACATAATTAGAGCAGATACATGTTACAGTAAATATAGCAGATACAGTGAAATTCAACAATAAGCTTTACAGTAAGAAAATATTATTTTCATTACACTGCTGTAAAGAGATCTCACAGTACAGTAGATGAAAAGCACTAGAAAGGAAAAGCTCAAACACCAAAGAATTGCATATGAACGCAACAGAATATAGAGTCATCTCTTAGTTCTGCAAAAATACAGTACATGTAAGAACTACTGTACTTGGCTACAAATCAGTTCAGCAGTTATGAGTTTGAGGGTACAACTTGTGCGTCAGTATTTACAGTACTGTACATATATATAAAAAGTAAAAGTTCTCTCATCTGAAGTACTGCTACAGTTCTGTCGTTATATTTGATCTGTAAGTAGTATTGAAAGCCTGTAGATGAGCCTGTTGGCAGCTGTCCTCATGCACAAGAACATGATCAACTACAGCACTGTGTATTTCATCAGGAATAAATGTCCTTTGACCCCGTCCCCTTCAGTTTTTCAGATTCATTTTCACATAATCAGCTGTGCTCTTGTTCATATCATCCTGAGATTCTGACTTCTGTGTCATCAGTTTTGCTACTGAATGTTCACACATGGATAAATGTGTGCTGTTTGTGTTTATATTGTGATTCTTGAAGTAGTTATATTGTGAGTTTGTTTTCTAAATGAGAACATGGTTAAACCTGTGCAAAATGATGCCGTTCTTGTGTAGAGTTTAGCTGAAAACACTGAGCAAATTGGAGCGTGTGTGAAAACAGGTGAAATGTGTTAAAAGTTTTGAGAAACAAGTCATTTTGGTTATTTGAATGTTTGAAAGTGCATTTTTCAATAGCAAAATTGATACAAACTGTTGAGTTAATGTTGTGTGTGTGTGTGTGTGTGCGCGTGTGTGAGTGTCAGAGTGTGTGTGCGTGTGTGTGTGTTTGAGTGAGAGAGTGTGTGTGAGAGTGTGTGTGTGAGAGAGAGAGAGTGTGTGTGTGTGTGTGTGAGAGAGAGAGAGAGAGTGTGTGTGTGTGTGTGTGTGTGTGTGAGTTCAGTCTCTCTTTGAGATCAGTGATGTCTCGTGGTCCGTCTGCGCTTTCACATACAGACATCTGAGGAGAAAAGTCTGTAGGAAACCTAATGGCTGAATGAATGATGTTTAATTCAGTGATGTTTTAATGCAGGTGTTTTGAGGCTGTCATCACTGATCATTGTGTGTCTCTCAGATGAAGCATGTGGAGGAGCGCTTCGGTGCGGACGCTAATAAAGAGGTTCTGCTCACCTGTATCGGCATCACGTCTGGAGTGGGCCGTCTGATCTTCGGGAGAGCGGCTGACTACGTCCCTGGAGTCAACAAAGTGTTCCTGCAGGTGACACACTGATCTGAGAGCCGTCCGGAACTGGTCTCTCTCTCTCTCTCACACACACACTCTCACTCACACACTCACACACTCACACTTGTATTTGTGGTTTACGGGGACTCTCCATAGGCGTAATGGTTTTTATACTGTACAAACTGTATTTTCTATTGCCCTACACCAACCCTACCCCTAAACCTACCCCTTACAGGAAACTGCTGGCATAAACCATATATACCTGTACACTCATACACACCCACACACCCACACCCACACACACACACACACACACACACTCTCTGTGTGTGTCTCTCTGCAGGTGTCCTCGTTCCTGGTGATCGGGCTGATGTCGATGATGATTCCTCTGTGTCATGTGTTCGGTGGACTCATTGCCGTGTGTCTGCTCATGGGTCTGTTCGACGGATGCTTCATCTGCATCATGGCTCCCATCGCGTTCGAGCTGGTGGGCTCCCAGAACGTGTCGCAGGCCATCGGCTTCCTCCTGGGCATGATGTCCGTCCCCATGACCGTCGGGCCTCCCATCGCAGGTAATGCCACCCGCTGACAGAAGCTGGTACTGCATCACTGAGCCCTCAGACGTTCACACGCATGCATTCAAAAGAGGCCAGCCACACAATAACATTACAAACGATCAACACGTCTCGTGAGACTTACAAACTCACACACACTTCCTGATCCATTGCCATGTGGATTCTGTGTAAATCTGAATGACTGAGAAACTCACAGACACATTCTTCACTGTGAAAGCTTTGGTAATAATGTTAATTGTTTAACTTACTAAAAAATACATTTATGATACATTTCACAGTAAAATCTGTAAACTGACATTCCCAGAATCCTCATTATGTTTGATGGTTTTTCATAGAATTTGCTTTTTTTTCTTAGTTTTTGTCATCAGTTTTGTACATTAGGTTTTTATGTTACATTTCATGTTGTTAAATTAATTATTGCATTATTTTAGTTTAGTTCATCATTTGTTTGAACCATATTTGTGACGAGCTTTGATTCGTCACGTGTCATTCTCTTTATCAACTGTTTTAAGGTGGTTGTCGGTATATTGTAAACATGGGCGACATTTGACTCGTGAGTCGGGGGGGGCAAGAAAAAAAAAATGTAGTTACATATATATATGAAATAAATAAAAATAAAAGATTTTTAAAATTCTGAATGGATTATACCCTAGAACAGTGGTTCTCAAACTTTTTACAGCGGCATACCCCCTGCTGCATTTAACATCTTCTGCGTACCCCCCTCCATTGATACAAAAATACACACATTACCATGCAAAGCAACCGTACAGCACTTAGCAGTGGTCAAAAAATATTTCCAAAACGAGTTTTGGATTAATTCCTGCTTTTAAACTCTTACTTTTAAATTACCACACGACCCTGGTGTTTGTCCAAAAACAGTATAATTTGGCTGGGAATTTTGTGGATGGAGGGAGGAAAAAACCCTGACATTTCAGATTAGGGTGGAAATAAAATAACTGACTAACCCCCTTTAAAATATGGAATTATTTTAAGTCCTCATGTCAAATAACTACTAACTAGGGCTGTCAAAAATTTTTTTTCGAATTTCGAATATTCGTCGAATTTAAAATAAAAATCCACATTCGAATGCAAAAACGTTGCATTCGAATTTTAGGTGTGAGTCAGGCAGCCTTATCAGTGGTGCACGAAATGCGACGATGATGTAAGTGTCATTGCATTTTAATGCTTTTGTTAGCCTATCCAGTTGAACCCATTAGTTGCGGCCCTGCTACATTGTTCATTCAAAATATTGCTGAAAAAGAGAACATCAATGCTGAGATGATGTTGTTTACGTCAAAACTGAAACCAAACCGTTCACACAGAACGCATATTTATCAAATTTTCTAGAGCAGTGGTTCTCAAACTTTTTACAGTGGTGTACCCCCTGGGGCATTTAACATTCTTCTGCGTACCACCTCTCTTCCACTGAGACCGCAGTCACACCTTTTCTATTAAAGGACAATATTTGCCCCTTTAAATTGATTTACAGGTGCATTTTTTTACCTTTATAGAGGCAAATATTTTCTATCTTTATTAAGCCTATGTCATGTTTTATGTCATATTCTTAACATTCCATTAAGTGTATTATTAATATTATAAATACAGCAATATTTTTTTAATAAAGCAATAAATGATGGCAAATCGAAGTGATACTTGTAGATTTAAAAAAACCGCCAGAAGGTGGCGGCAAGTCACTGTCTTAATGAGCCAGGCGTCGCGTCATTCATTCATTCATTCAGTAAAGAAGCAAAATGCTGTAGTTATGAATGGGTTATTAATCACTGACTCTCTGATTCGTTCAAAGCCGCAGATTCGTTCACTAACGAAACACCGCTGTATGATGCTTGGAGACATGAAACAATAACACACACAGTGTGTCTGTATCGAAGAGAGTTTAAATCGATCTCAGTATATTGCTCTTCATGCTATTAAGTGAAGATCTACTTTAAAGATACAGTGAACAGCAGCGCGATTTGCTAAAGCAGCATATTCAGCGGGCATCCTATCATACGCACGCTGCTTGTGTGGATGCAGTCAGGTTTGACCGCAAAAGATGAGGTAAGCTGATTGGATATCATGTATTTGACCGTTTACTGCACTCCCAGTTTCCTGTTTTTACATTAGAAGCGGCATTTTGCTTGTCAGAAATACGCTCGGTTTTAATGTTGCTTTAAGTTGGGGTATTAAATGAATGCCAAAACTCAGAATTTTGTTCACATACCCCCCACCGTCATCTCACATACCCCCAGTTTGAGAACCACTGGTTTAGAAAATGGTAATAAAATATGACAAGAACTCAAGAGTTGAACTGTGTCAGAACAAATTCATCTTGATAATGTCAGATAACTTTGATAGAAAGGTATGTAATGAATTCGGTT
>NW_015544231.1:796834-809424 GCF_001515605.1 Sinocyclocheilus anshuiensis
ACACCGTGGTCCTGTGAGGCACGACATTTCGTTCCACTGTATGTCCCCACATGCAGCAGAATGACAATAAAGCTCAACTTGAACTTGTTTGGATATTCAGGGAAATTGGCATTCTTGCTCGTATTTTAAACATGAAAACAATAACTCGCACAGGGTATGTGTCTGTATCGAAGAGAGTTTAAATCGATCTCAATGTAGGCTACAGTGCGAGTCAATATTTGCTCTTCATGCTATTAAGTGAAGATCTACTTTAAAGATACGCTGAACAGTAGCGTGATTTGCTAAAGCAGCATATTCAGCGGGCATCCTAGCACATGCTGCTTGTGTGGATGCAGTCAGTTTTGACCAGAGCATGTGAGCGAAGCTACGTTTTCCGCTCTATGGACGTGCGCTCCACTCAGTCGCTCTAACCGCCCAAGCAAGCGCTCCGTTAATATTCCGCTCACGCTCGCCGTAAACCAATTCCCGCTCAGATCCCTCCCCGCTCCGCTCACATGCTCTGGTTTTGACTGCAAAAGATGAGCTAAGCTGATTGGATATCATGTATTTGACCATTTACGGAACTCCCATTTTCCTGTTTTTACATTAGAAGCGGCATTTTGCTTGTCAGAAATACACGTTCGGTTTTAATGTTACTTTTCAGTTGGGGTAGAATTAAATGAATGCCAAAACTCAGAATTTTGTTCGCGTACAACCTCCGTCACCTCACGTACCCCCAGGGGTACCCCAGTTTGAGAACCACTGCCCTAGAAAGTGCAAAAAGCGCCCTTTATCACTAAAAAGCGTCACTCATCTTCATTCATCGCGATCTTGCAAAGTTCTGTTATAATCAATGAAGCTCTCTAAACTGCACAATAAATCTCTTATTTACATCGCGTCTGCACTTAGTCATGAGATGATTCACGAGCGTGCCAAACTGCGGCGCTTTCAGCGGTGAGTGAATTCTGACAAAATGTTTCTGATTGGCCATTGCGTTTAAGAAATCAACAGATATGTCTGTGATTGGTTACATTGCTCAACGCTGCAAAAACACATTGAGGGTATTTAGCGCTTGGCTAAGCGCTTGAAATTGCAGCGGGGCCGACATCAGGGACTCCATGGCTAACAATTTGGGGGGGCAATCAAAAAGCGCCCTTTATCACTAAAAAGCGTCACTCATCTTCATTCATCGCGATCTTGCAAAGTTCTGTTATAATCAATGAAGCTCTCTAAACTGCACAATAAATCTCTTATTTACATCGCGTCTGCACTTAGTCATGAGATGATTCACGAGCGTGCCAAACTGCGGCGCTTTCAGCGGTGAGTGAATTCTGACAAAATGTTTCTGATTGGCCATTGCGTTTAAGAAATCAACAGATATCTGTGATTGGTTACATTGCTCAACGCTGCAAAAACACGTTGAGGGTATTTAGTGCTTGGCTAAGCGCTCAAATTGCATCAGGCCGACATCAGGGATTCCATTACTAACAATTTGGGAGGGCAATTGTCAATATGATTATTGACAGATGAATTATTGATTCAATTCAAATTTGAATTTTGAATTTTTTTCTTTTTACTGTAAATTGAAGTTCTAAAAGTTAGTACTTGGGCACTAATAAAGTTAGGTGAAAGTTGAACTACACTTCAGTGTGAAACAGACACACGACTCAATTATTCAGGGCATCTTTACAGCCAAATTAATGCGGCTCTGTGCCTGATCAAAATTCAGTGTAAAGACATAATGCAGCATAATAGCCAAACTAAATAGTATCATCTCAGATCCTAGTATTAAGGTATACAGTTGCAATTGCTGTGTACATGCGTTTATGCCACTTCTGAACAGTTTCAAATGTAAAAGACACCTGAATGTGGGAATTCTGTGCCACTTTTCATTGTAAATTTTTCATTAGTTAATTTACAACATCGTAATGTAACTCAGTTAAAGCTGCTCTGTGCCTGCTCAACATTCGATGTAAAGATGCAATGCCGCATAAAAGCTGGACTAAGTTATGCCAGCTTAGAGCCACCTCAGCCACTACCCAGCTGGCACACAATGCCATAAGACGTTGATATTTGGTTAAACTTTGGTTGTGACATCAGGTGACCAAAATTCAATGTCAATTCCACATCTAATGTCAATGTTAAATTGATGTCCAATATCGACGTCAGTTGATGTTGATATTTGTTGTTTTTAGGTTGTGTAACCAAAATCCAACGTTAAGTCAATGTCAAATTGGCGTCAAATACTGACGTCAACCCGATTTTCATTCTCAACCAAAAAGCATCGTCTGTCTGACATCATGTCCAGCGTCATCCTGACGTTATATTGACGTCTGTGCCTGCTGGGTAGTATCAAACACACAGCTGTAATTGCAGTGTAAATGCATTCATGCCACCTCTGAGCAGCATTACAGCGTCTGTGTAAAGACTCCTAAATGCAGCTTCAGAAGCGTCTTTCAGTGTAAAGGTCTTTGCACACTGAGTCCAAAATTTTTGTATGCGTTTTTTCGTATTCGTCAAAAAAATTGTCATGCACAGAAACCTTGCACAGTCCAATGCATATTAATTAATCCGTTGCGAAAAAATTGCGTGGATGATTTTGTTGTCCTCTATCTTGGATGGACCCAATATTTCCTCTTTCTTTTTCTCTTTTAAAGAGGAAATATTGGGTCCATCCAATCCAGAGATTGTGTAGAGAGAAAGGAGAGTTCCATCTCCTTATCAAGGAGCTGCGGGATTATACAGAGCGATTCAAAGTTTATATTTATATATTTCTATTTATATTCTGTCTATTCCACACTTTGTTTATCATACAGTGCTTTGTGCTGCGAGACAAAGTGGATCAACTTGCCATTCTGGATTTCGGCGTTCGCTTGTACGGTGGCTCTGAATTTTCAAAACACCTCTCAAAATGCTTGCTACGGATGCGAAAAACGCAAAAAATCGAACCCGATCCGAATTTTTTTTATTACGGACGAACATTTTTGGAGGCAGTGTGTAAAAGTGATTGACATAATGTGAGGTCGTATTTATTTTTTAAAGGGGTCATGGGATGCGACATGCACTTTTACAAGTTGTTTCAACTGAAATGTGTGTTGGCAGTGTGTGTTCACAACCATCCTATAATGATAAAGATCCACCCAGTGTTTTTTTTTTTTATCTCGTACCCCTTTCTCAGATCAAGCTGTTCTCAGATGCCTGTGTGTGTGACGTCACACAGACAGGCCCCTCCCACGATAGTTTGATTGACAGTAGTGTTTCAGCACAGACTGGACTGGTGTCTTACCATAGCTCCAACCTGAGTGACTGTCATCAGTCCGCCATTGTTTCACCGCCGGAGCAGATGTAGACAAGAATGACTCCTAAGCGATTGAGGTGTTCTGTTGTTGGATGTAATAATGAACATAGCAGTCGTCATTTACTCCCGACATCTGAGCCGCTGAAGACGCAGTGGATTACTTTTGTTTCTGAAAGGATTGTGCCCCCGATCTACATAAATGTGTGTATGTTCGCACGAATCATTCGTGATCCAGCTTCACCTCCAGAAGTAGTGAGTATAAGTTTTTAATGAATCTCTGCAAATCACCTTTCCTAATAATGTGCTAGTTAGCAAGTTTCACGATGAACGCAGCTGAAGCCAAGAGTCTCTCAGAGAGTGGCTCGGAAGAGAGGGGCGGGGTCAGCAGAGCTCATTAACATTTAAAGCGGCATGCAATAAAACAGCTTGCTGTGAAAGAGCTGTTTTTGACAGGGTAAAAACTGTGTTTTTTTACACTACCATTGAGAAATTTTAAGCTATGTTACAGACTTTTCATTAAGACCCTAAAGAATCATATCAACTTGTGGAAAATGGGCATCCAATGACCCCTTTAACGTGTGAAAATTTCGGGCGAGAATTTCGGACTCAGTGTGCAATGGCCTTAAATCTGGCGTAGCTGAGCCGGTCGTCTGTCTGGTTTTGTGCGCAGGGTTCCTCAGAGACCGTCTGGGCAGCTATGACGTGGCGTTTTACCTGGCAGGCATTCCTCCGATCATCGGCGGGGCCATGCTGTGCCTGATCCCGTGGGTAGAGGCGCGGAGAAGGAGCAAGGAGGCGCAGCCGGCGACCGAAGCCACCGAGAAGATGCTGGAGAGCAAGAGCGGTGCGCAGGTCGAGGTGAAGCCCGAAGAGCCCGAGTCCGTCATCTGAGAGCGTTTACAGCGGACAGACAGACGTGTGTGTGTGTGTGTGTGTGTGTGTGTGTGTGTGTGGAGAGTCCTGATGTGATTTTCTATCCCTGCAGGAACATGCAGACCGGGCATAAAACAGGGCTTTCTCCACCTATGTGATTTATGAGCTATGCATCTCTCAGAAAGTTTCCTTGAATATTTTTGTACTGAGCTTCTGGGCTTTAAAAGGGAAGTGAAAGTAAGACAATCGTCGGTTAAGAAGGGAAGGTGTTTGCTGGTGCTTCGACGGGTGTAGCCCTGAGAGAAGAATCAAGGGATTTTATTTTAACCCGCGTTTCCTTTACTCTTATAATCTAGCTATGCATTGTTTTATGTCAGACTATATGAAGTCGCTCATATATTGTGTTAAAGGGAACGACAGCTGTGCCATATGTAATCATTTCCTCCTGAGCTTGGAAGATTCGAAAGACGTTTTTGTGAATGCTCACTTCAGCCGTGAGTGTTTATTAGAGGAATCGTTGCTGCATGGCGACAGTGTTTTTATATGCAATTATCAAAGATGTTTATTTTCACTGAGAAATAACAGTTGAGGAAACGGCTTTAATGCACAGAGCAGATAGACATGATGACGCAAGCAGATGTTTATGATGCCGTCCCAGTGCTTTGTATTGAGTGTCGTGTTTTATGATCGAGGAACACTGCTGTGGAACGTTTACAGGATGATTTCCATGTGTTTTTGCCTAACCAGAGCAGATCTCAGTGTTTGACATGAACTGGGATAGTTGCTCTTTGAAATACTATTTTTTTAACGATGTTTTAAGAATCTGTGGTTTCTGTTGGTTAGATCGAGCTGCTATTGTGAGCTCAGCTTTAATAGCCACGCTCACATTTACTGCCACTGAGGCCTTGACTGAAAAAGCACATATGCAAAGTCCTTTGCTTTAATTCAGCGACTGAATGTGAATGTCCTCTGATTCCTAGTCACATGAAACAGTGTTTTCACAGTGTCTGGAGGTGATGTAAACGTCCCGCTGTTCTCTCACAGATTGATCCATAGGAGTGTTAATCTGGTCCCGTGATCTACCTCAATTAACATGATTCTGGAAATATCAGCGGATCAGAGAAGGGAATCGCTGTAAACGATGGCCACCAAGTGCTCATACGTCATACCTATCCCATGTTGTTTCTTTAGTTTTATATCTCTAATATCAACTAGCATTATAAGTGCCTTGACAATATGATTATTGACAGATGAATTATTGATTTGTGTGGAATCTTAACCAGTGGCACAACCAACAGCTTCCAAAGCAAGTATTCGACTCATTTCAGTACGACACAAACACATTTCACAGGAAAAGCAACCTCAGCAGCAATACGTGCCGAGAGGCATCTGTCTGTTAAATCTGTTGGTTTATTATTTTTAAACATTTCCATGTTTTTGAGAAGATTGTCTCTTTTTTACTTTTTGTACATGTTCTTTTTTTAGCATTTTATTTTATTTTTTTTAATTTATACTGTTCAAGTAAATCATTGTTGTACACCAAACCAGAGAAGGTTTTGCTGCACACACACACACACACAGACACACACACACACTTATTCTGTGATATAACCGTGGGCAGTTTTGACGGTCAGCACACAGCAGTGATTTACTCAGGGTAATACATGTCAAATAACTCCAGGCCTCAGCTAAACACCAAATTAATAACTTGCGTTCTTGCAGAATTTATTGAAAACTTTTTGTCCATCCATTTGTGATTGTAAAATTTAAAAATGAAATTTACTTAATAAAAAGAAACACTTTAACACTTTATTTTATAATTTGTGCACACACTTACCGTGTACTTACCAGAAGTTAGTACCTATAATTATTATTAGAGTAAGTATACAGTATGTACATGCAGAAAAGTGCTGTAAAATAAAGTGCTTCTGAGAACAGACTAATAACAAAAACAGAATCACTAAGTAATGGATACTTGTTATGCTACTGCAGTTTCATTTCAGTGACCTTGATCTCTTGACCTGCATGACTTATAGCTTCTCTTATTTTTTGTTGTTGTATGTACCACACAGTTGGTTATAAATACAATTTTGAACTACAATAAAGAAAACATTATTGTTGTATTAATGAAATGTTTGTGTTATTGGTTTTATTAATTATTCCGCAGTGATGCTGTCGAGGAACCACTTTGTTTCCTTTCAGGAAAGAAACTCTCAGGAGACTGTTCTTCAGATTAATAAAATGTTGTTCACAATACTTATCTCACTTTTAAGAACCTTCTGTCCAATGGACAGCTTAATATAAATACACTAACTAGCACAAACACTTTTTAAAAAAACTGATTTTAAGTTTAGTCACATAATCAATGTAAACTCAGCACACCTGAAACGACGATAGGTGCATGGGAACAAAATCAAACAAACAGTTGAATCAAAAATAAGTAACGAACCCGCACACTATCAATACTTGCTAATTCTTAAACTTTATTTATCACACGCAACGTTTCGGTACACCAACCTCCATCAGGCAAATATATAGAATTAAAAACAAGCCATAATTATATACTCTCCCAAACAATGAGTGCAATTGACAATCATATGTGGACTAATCACAAACACATACGCAATCGATAACAATGGCTCAAGTATACAATAGAAGACACTTTACAACATCCCCAATGAAAAATATATCATTATTCACATACAAAAATAATTATGTTTATAAAATCACAATTAGTTATCAGAAACCGCACATCTTAACAAGGTTTTAATATCATCCCCTTGTTTTTAATCAAACTGACACTTAGATATACAGCAAACACACTTTAGAACAGTCCTCGTCTTACAGTTTTTCTCAAATGCTAAAACACAAAAGCCAATCCTCTAAACCAAATGACCAGTTGTCTAAACACATTTACTAAATCTAGCCATCATTTTCCAATATCATAAACACATTTCACATGAAGACACAATTCACAAAACACAATCCTCCGTTCTCATAAATCTTAACACATTTTTCTTTGCTAAAACACAAGTTGCAAAAGAACTCTGCTCATATTCTCAAATGAAAGCTCATGTGATGCAAAATGCTTGCCACAGTCAGCAATATTTGAACACAATGAACACACCTGGCGTCATTCATTACACACAACGACTCAAAATTGAAGACACTTGTTGCTAATGCTGTGACCACATGTATAAAAGCAAGTTCAGAGTGCACAGTTTGCTGAAGATTCCAGACGTTTTAAATGTATTGTTACACTGTGCACAATTGCCACAATGACAATTTCCCTTCTGTATAGGACTCAATAAGGTTTGGGATATAGGAGGAGCGGCTCTTTGAAAGCAGGCGTGTGTCACGCTCCACTACTGTGAGGAGCATGGAGCGAGGAACGAGGAGACGAGGAGTTGACTTCAAACACAGAGACTTTAATAATATTTGAGGAACCAGGAAATCACACGTAGAGGGGAAAGACGACATTCACGCACCACACAGCATCCAATGGTGAGGGGGGGTGTGCACTCTGGAGGCCCCTCAGGACTGGCTTACACTGGACGGCAGGCAGAGCGGAACCCGTTTCGGGTGCCATGGCGGAGCAGGCAGACTGGGAAACCATGGCGGATCAGACAGCTCGGAGAGCCATGGCGGAGCGGCCTCCATGGCCTTGGCCTCGGCACTCAGCCCGGCCTCTACAGCCAGAGCCTTATAACATCCCCCCTGAAAAATACTTGGGGGAAATATCAACCCCTAAGGATAGACTCGGGGACTGGGGCCCTCCCTGGGCTAGACTCGGGGACTGGGGCCCTCCCTGGGCTAGACTCGGGGACTGGAGCCCTCCCTGGGCTAGACTCGGGGACTGGGGCCCTCCCTGGGCTAGACTCGGGGACTGGAGCCCTCCCTGGGCTAGACTCGGGGACTGGAGCCCTCCCTGGGCTAGACTCGGGGACTGGAGCCCACTCTGGGCTAGACTCGGGGACTGGAGCCCACTCTGGGCTAGACTCGGGGACTGGAGCCCACTCTGGGCTAGACTCGGAGGCTGGAGCCGACACTGGAGCGGACTCAGGGGCTCGAGCCAACAGTCGCTTCCTCCTTAAATTCCTTCCTTGATTTGGGGTTAAGGATTGTGCAGCTGTTAGATGAGGACTTGAGAGTGAACTGACCGGTGGGCTTGACTTCGGAGCGGCCGGCGGGCCTGACTTTGGAATGGCCGGTGGGCTTGACTGAGGAGCGGCCGGCGGGCTTGAGAATGCTGCGGCCGGCGGACTTGACGGCGGGCTGGTCTGGCTCAGGGCCGGACGCTCTCCAGACACCGGAGGATCCCTTCCCTCCAGCTTAGTCCCGTGGTGTCTGGGAGGTCCACGGGGCAATGGTAATTGGCCCCGTGCCAGAACAAAGAGTTGATGGTGGCGTCATCCAAAGCCGTCGCCGCGGCGAGCCCGCAGAACTCCCTGGCATACTCGACGAAGGGGAGATCTCTACGGGCTAGCGCGCCTTCCTCCTTAAATTCCTTCCTTGATTTGGGGTTAAGGATTGTGCAGCTGTTAGATGAGGACTTGAGAGTGAACTGACCGGTGGGCTTGACTTCGGAGCGGCCGGCGGGCCTGACTTTGGAATGGCCGGTGGGCTTGACTGAGGAGCGGCCGGCGGGCTTGAGAATGCTGCGGCCGGCGGACTTGACGGCGGGCTGGTCTGGCTCAGGGCCGGACGCTCTCCAGACACCGGAGGATCCCTTCCCTCCAGCTTAGTCCCGTGGTGTCTGGGAGGTCCACGGGGCAATGGTAATTGGCCCCGTGCTAGAACAGAGAGTTGATGGTGGCGTCATCTAAAGCCGTCGCCGCGGCAAGCCCGCAGAACTCCCAGGCATACTCGACGAAGGGGAGATCACTACGGGCTAGGGCAATGAATCGAGCGGCGATTTCCATAATCGCAGGGGGAAAAAAAGGAAAACAAAATCTTTCAACACGAAAACAAAAACACGGGGAGAAGGGGTGCCGCTTACTGTTTGCTTTGGTCCAGTATTCTGTCACGCTCCGCTACTGTGAGGAGCACGGAGCGAGGAACGAGGAGTTGACTTTAATAATATTCGAGGAACCAGGAAATCACACAGAGCGGGGAAAGACGACATTCAATACCGGACGAAAAACTAAGAACAGGAAACACTTTAAATACACAAGACATGACAAGGGGATGACGAGAAACACCTGGGAGCAATAAACATAATTGCACATGAGAGAAAACTGGGTCATGGAAAGCACGTGGGGAACAAAACACAAGACACAGGACTAACAGCATGCACCAAAAAATCCCTCAAATTTCTGGAACGTTTATATACAATCATCGGTGGATGTTGGAAAAGGCGACTCAACTCAGGATCCGAAGACAGCAAATGCCAAAGTTTCTTAAAAATATTTATAATCTTGTAAGATGAATAAGCAGTAATAAAAGTAAACGATTGTTTTTTTTTATTTTTACGTTTTGTCCTTTTATTTAACAACACTGTACGCGGTTTTTGAGGTGCTGTGTCAAAAGCATCATCAACCCATTTCGTGGGATATCCTCTATCCAAAAATTTATTTTTCATAATCCCCGACTTTTCAGTAAAGTCAGAATCTGAATGACAAATCCTTCGTAGTCTATAAAGCTGACTCTTAGGTAAACCCTTTTTTAAGGAGGATGGGTGGAAACTCGTTGCTAATAAAGGGGTGTTACGATCGGTTTCTTTAGTATACAAAGTAGTTATCAAATTTCCTTCGTGTTTACACACCCACATGTCCAAAAAATGAACCTTAGAGGGGCTAACTTCAAGGGAAAATTCCAGTTCCTCCACAAAAGAGTTTAAAACAGACACAAACTCCTGAGCAAGTTTGGGAGAGTATATAATTATGTCTTGTTTTTAATTCTATACATTTGCCTGATGAAGGTCGGTGGACCGAAACGTTTCGTGTGATAAATAAAGTTTAGTCAGATAAAATACCAGAAGTGTTTTATAATTGCATTGCTTAAAAGTGTGCTACGATTGCTTTACATACAATTTCAGTGGATTTTTATATATACTATCACCAAGCTCTATTTGGATTTTCATTAAAAATACAGTAGAAATGTATTACTTCAGTAAAAAACCCTGTAGGTTACTGTGCTCAGGCTGCTATAAATGCACTATCACCACATGATTGGATTATTCATTCATATGTGTTTACAATTGAACAGTAAGCATGCTTTTAGCATAAAGTACTTGAAGTGCTATATTTTGAATGTGGAAAAAGTGCTACTAATGACATAGTAATAGTGTACTTGATTGTACTATTTAAAGACACCATAAACATGTAGATAAGTACAGTGGGTACGGAAAGTATTCAGACCCCCTTAAATTTTTCACTGTTTGTTATATTGCAGCCATTTGCTAAAATCATTTAAGTTAATTTTTTTTCCTCATTAATGTACACACAGCACCCCATATTGACAGAAAAACACAGAATCGTTGACATGTTTGCAGATGTATTAAAAAAGAAAAACTGAAATATCACATGGTCCTAAGTATTCAGACCCTTTGCTCAGTATTTAGTAGAAGCACCCTTTTGATCTAATACAGCCATGAGTCTTTTTGGGAAAGATGCAACAAGTTTTTCACACCTGGATTTGGGGATCCTCTGCCATTCCTCCTTGCAGATCCTCTCCAGTTCTGTCAGGTTGGATGGTAAACGTTGGTGGACAGCCATTTTTAGGTCTCTCCAGAGATGCTCAATTGGGTTTAAGTCAGGGCTCTGGCTGGGCAATTCAAGAACAGTCACAGAGTTGTTGTGAAGCCACTCCTTCGTTATTTTAGCTGTGTGCTTAGGGTCATTGTCTTGTTGGAAGGTAAACCTTCGGCCCAGTCTGAGGTCCTGAGCACTCTGGAGAAGGTTTTCGTCCAGGATATCCCTGTACTTGGCCGCATTCATCTTTCCCTCGATTGCAACCAGTCGTCCTGTCCCTGCAGCTGAAAAACAATAAATCTGCAAAAATGTCAACAATTCGGTGTTTTTCTGTCAATATGGGGTGCTGTGTGTACATTAATGAGGAAAAAAAATTAACTTAAATGATTTTAGCAAATGGCTGCAATATAACAAAGAGTGAAAAATTTAAGGGGGTCTGAATACTTTCCGTACCCACTGTATATCATATAAAGGGATTGTTAACATAATTACATTACATTTTAAATGAATTATTTAATCTATAAAAATTTAATATGTGGGCAGTACATCATGAATGCATTTTGTATATATTCATTATATATTAATCTTACATTTTAAATAATTAACAAGTGTATTTTCTATGTATGATGAGTTTATTTAAAAATGTATGAAAGATGGTTTCAAGTATGTTAAAAGGTATGTTAAAAGCACATTTTTAGTTATAGCATATTCATGGTGTCCCAAAATAGCACAGTTGAGTACACTTAGATCTTCTTAAGATTGTCTTAAGCACCATCGAGCTCGACGTGAACGTCTTAATAACAGCACTATTCATTTATTCCCATGACAAGAGCTCAAAACAAACAAACAAACCTCAAAACTCAAATTGGACAATGTCCAAACATTTGCAAACGATTTTTGAAATTGTAAGAAAACATTATTCACTGGAGAGTCAAATAAAAGTCTTGAAGTCGTGGAAAACTATTTTCACAAGCATGTCATTCTGAACTCTTTCACATGCATTAATTATTTGTTTATAACTGAGGAAAACTGCAGGAGAGGCTCCAGCGGATGGCAGCACTGAGTAACAAAGAGTCCGATATGACCCTCAAACACAGACTCGATTACACAGACAAACACTGTTCTCATGCCAACACTTCCAGCTCAACCAGTCTGCAGGGTTTGTGCTTTTGTATTACAGGGACCCCAAAAAAAGAATTTTAATTCACACTTTAAAAATGTGCAAATGTTGTTGCAATAGACACAAAATATCAAAGCCAGTGTCAGTGATAAGAAAGAATGACGCTCAAACACACTTTACAATCAGAGCGTGACAGACAGATGAAGTGGTGAAGATGTGAGCAGCTTGATTCATTTGACTGCAAGTCTCACTGGAGAGAGAAACAAGGCCTTTTGAGACACGACACTGCTGATCAACCAGGACTCTAAGAGCATGAATGATCTGTCCCAGTGTGGATATGAACAAGAAACCAGTAACATTCACACTCCTGATCACAGTCCAGATTGAGCAATAACTGAAAGTACAGGAACACGCTCAGGTAAAATATCAATTATTAACAGAAACACCTACAGATGGAGCCAGTCAGGAGCCGTGTGAAATTCGTCTTGAGCAGTCGAGAGCAGATTAATTTACAAGCCACACACAGACACACACGGACATACACCGACATACACACAGACACACACCGACATACACACAGACACACACCCACATACACACACCGACATACACACACACACACAGACAT
>NW_015544231.1:810342-813201 GCF_001515605.1 Sinocyclocheilus anshuiensis
CACACACACCGACACACACACAGACACACACACACAGACATACACAGACATACACAGACATACACAGACATACACAGACATACACAGACATACACAGACATACACAGACATACACAGACATACACAGACATACACAGACATACACAGACATACACAGACATACACAGACATACACAGACATACACAGACATACACAGACATACACAGACATACACAGACATACACAGACATACACAGACATACACAGACACTCACACAAATAATAATAATTAAAAATATTACTGTTCCAAATACATTTCACAATATCCACACATTTCGGACTGGAGTTCAGAACCACTGAATTAAATTGTATTAATCATAAAGCATGTCTAATTAATTAAACCTATACAATTTCACACCAATTTATTAAAAGTTTAACAAAAATGACATGTTTAGGACCCTATGAAACGTTTTATTTTTTTCCTCACCATATGTTTTATTGTTATCAAATTATGTGTTTCAGCATGTCTAATTATTTGAATGCATAAAAACAACTTGATTTATTCAAATGTATTCTTAAAATAGCTTTATGAATTTTTTTCCCTCTGTGTCGTGTATTTTAATTTTCTGGTTATCACATGAAGGCATAAAACATTCATTTCATTTATCTTTTAATTATAGAAAATGAAACAAACAAACGGGAGATACTATTAAATTTAAAACACGGAAGAAATGGTTGTGTGTTATTATTCCTAAAATATTATGTTTGTTTCATTTTGTACATTCTACTTCACAATAGTAATATATTTCTGGCACAATGTCTTCAAGTTAAACCGGACTTTTATTTTAACGGGTTGCGGTGAATACCTTTACATTACTGTGTGTACATGATAAGACGATCGTTTCTAAACGGTAAACTGCTCATGAAGTGACTCTCAGAGCAGTTCTAGAGATGTTGTTCATGTATTTATGTCCTAATTTAGTGAGACGACAGACGCTGAAGTCACCGCGAACGTCAAGAAAACTGTCAGTAAAAATAAACTGACCAAGTTTGCATTTTTTTGCATAACCAAAAATGTTAAGTAAACAACATTTCATTCTAATCTCACAGACAGGTTTAATGAGATTCATCGCATCTACAGTCTCTACTGGCTGTGTGTGATTGAGTCCCTGATAAGCGCAAACTCCACACTACATTACAAACACAGCTGTCAGACATGGACTGAGTTCCTTCCTGACCAACAGAGCTCAATGGAGCTTACCAGCATTAGCTAATGATGCTTTCGGGAAACACACCCCAGAAAACACGGATGCTCAACATCAGTCATGTCACAAAGACACAAAACCATCAAAACCATCAGACTCTGGCATTACACATGATTTCATGTCATGTGTGTATAACATGTATTCTGCAAAAAAAACCAAACAAAAAAAAAAAAAATTAATAAAATAAATAAATAAATACAGAAATAAATGAAGCAACTGGGAAATTGTTGTAATTTTCATACTATTTTCTCACACATTAATTTAGTTTAGGAGCTCGTTTATCTTGCAGATGATGCTGTCCACCACTGATCCATAACAGAGATATTATATACTGTATTATAGGCTATAGATGAGTTCTGCTCAGAGGGCCACACTCAGCCGTGGTTCATTTCATGCCTTCACTGTCTAAACACTAGAAATCTGAAATGTAGATAACTAACAGAATGTTGGAGCTTTTAACTCAGTTCATTTTTCTCCCACGAAAGTAAGAAATAATTAAATTAAGAAAGGGCCGTAACGCAAGTAATAATAAAAAAAAGGGATCAGATTTCATTATTTAAGATTGTGTTAGACCCAAATCGAGATGCTGGGATAGTCTTAGCAGCAGTGAAGAGAATAAATAGACTATCATTAATACATTTTTCATAAAATGTGTTAATTTGTTAACACCAGTGACGAAAAAAATAAAAAATAAAATAAAAAAAACCAAGGCACAATCATTATTTTTTGAATTTTGTATTATTAATTACTTTATATTATGTAATAATAATATAATTGCATAGAGCCATAAACTGATGCGATCACATAAAACCCTAGCTAGAATATGGTTATAATAACATAGCCTTTCTTGTAATAAATAGCTTTTAGGTTGTGGCATGATTATTGCCATAGATTTGGACTGGTATTTCAGCCTTCCTGTAGCCCAAACAGTAGAGCGCTTAGTATGCATATAATATGCAATTACAGATATGGAAAATTATTGTTTTTACAGTTCAGAATTCAGTTTTTATATCAATAGGCCTAATTAGATTTTTGCGAGTGATTGTCATTTTTGATATAAGGATGCAATCCTGACATTAAAAATTATAATTTGAACAATTAAAAGATATCTATTATTCATAGACTTGTTCGGCATTGCTGGGAACGCCCACAAAAACGTCATAACCGTTTATGCCGAGGGGGAAAACAAACCATTCGAATTAACGCGTGGAGACCTTGTTAGGCGCTTGATCTTTACTTTTTGTGATGATTTCGATTGATTTTTGCTTGGTGCAATGCCGAAAAGTTGCTGTGTGGCATTCTGTAGCTCTAATAAGTTAAAAAAGCTGATCTGACGATGTATATGACTGATACCCTGCAATGATCTGTCGTTAGTCCCGTCCCCCTGCACCGCAACCCAGTTCTGATGGGGCTTACAGTAACCCTCCTTCACATCGCCAATCAAATAAATCTCACTCCCTGATATTTTGTGATGTCATAATCTATTAAAACATTTATTTCATATTATTATACACAATCCCTTACGAAAATTAGCAATGGCATTACTATAGTAAAAGTATAGGAGGCTAACCATGTTTTTTTGTGTGACGTTTTTATTACCAATTGTAGCCTATA
>NW_015544231.1:813336-822961 GCF_001515605.1 Sinocyclocheilus anshuiensis
CACCACATAGAATAACGCTGCGCATTTCAAGGCACTTCAGTGGACCTTAATGTTACCCGTTTTGTCAATGTTAAAAAACTTTTGAATATATCAATAAGGAAGTACGACAGGCTTTTACTCAAGTCTTTACCACTTTATTAAAATTAAGCAAAACAAAACACAAATGTTTACTTTCACAAGCTGTCTCATATAGGCTTGTAGGAAGCTGTCTCTTGCTCAATTAGGTAACAAAAACTGTGGGGAAACGACACCTCTGGCCATTCCGTTGGGTCGTTTGTCCAGTCACCTCATTCTACTGCTTCCTTCCTTTATACAGAAATGGAGAGCTACTAGGGCCACCTAATGGTCCGGAAGAACATAGCACGCCAAAAGAATACAAAATGAACCCCTCCGCCCACACAGCTATGACATGACACCGATCAAGTCTATCGGTGCGTTCCAAACGGGATATAATCGCCCTCCGAAGGGCACTTCGGAGTGAAAACAGTCATGGCTACCATACTGAAGGGTCGTTACAAACCGAAGAGCTCAAAACTGGCCACTTCAAAGGGCCCTTCGGAATGAAGGATTTCGAAGAGGATTGTTTGTAGCACAGCAAGAAACCATGTGGAGTTCAAACTGAGTCTCTCCCTCATTCTACTGCTTCCTTCCTTTATACAGAAATGGAGAGCTACTAGGGCCACCTAATGGTCCGGAAGAACATAGCACGCCAAAAGAATACAAAATGAACCTTGTGACAGGCTATGACTGTTACAGTGTGGGCACGTGATGATGACGCAGAAGGGCACTTCAAGAAACAGTTGTTTGGTCCCCTACACCCTTCAACCCTTTCGAAGCTCTCACTCCGGAGGGTAAACCCTTTGAAGGGATTAGAGCATAGGGATGAGCCCTTCCGAATGGAACGCAGGGTATATCCTGTAAATCGAATCAACGTTAACGTCGTACGTCATCAGTGCACGTGTGATGTGCGCATGCGCAGAACAGAATCCCGGATGTTGACAAACACTCTTCTTCTCTTGTGACACTGACAGAGAGGACGCTGGCACGCGCGAGCAGTGACGTGGATTTTTATCCGTTGCAGTGCGAGATCACAGATCAGGAAAAACGAGCACAGGCGAAGCGGTTTTGCCCGGAAGATGGCGGCAGGATCACGAGGAACGAAGTGGGGCGTCATGGCGAAGGAAAGACGCCGTGGCGGGGTTGGGCTATACATTATAGGGAAACATAATACTGGTCTATGTAATGTTTGTTTAACAGAGGAATCAGTGGAACACGTTATGATGGTATGTACAGCATATGAAAGAGAAAGGGATCGACTTAAAGATGAATTACAATCCTTAGGAGTTAAAGAATTTTCATTAAGTAGTATCCTGAATGATGGTCCAAATGCAGGAAAACAAATAAGTGCAGTCATGAGATTTCTTAAGAATTGTGGAATAATGAACAGAATTTAAGATTTAGGTGAGTACATTCTCTTCACACTCCATCACAGTAGGTGGCGGTATGCACCTATGAAGTTGGTTCGCAACCCGCCATAAAACCAAAAGAAGAAGAAGAAGAAGAAGACAGAGAGGACAGAAAGAGGAAAGAAAGCTTCGTGCTTCATCTGACTGGTTTAAAGGCGACAGAAAACGGTGAGCTGCTCGTTTGTTTGTCTGTGTTAAAGGACTGCGTCTAGTTAGTGCGTCACATCAGACTGATGGCGTGCCGCGTTCTGTTCAGTAGTGATGGGAGAAACGAACCTTCTTGAATGATTCAGTGTTTCGAAGCGCTCCACACACTAGTGACGCCTGCTGGCCAAAAGTGTGTAAATGCAACAAAAACTCAGGCTAAAACATGCACGAAAACAGCTTTTAAAAGCCCATTGCAAATGATTTCCTGAAACTATAATACATTAAATGTAATAAAAATAGTAAAATACCATTAAATATGAAGTCTATGTATAATATGTGGTTTTTAAAACACTTTATATTAATTTGCAGGGCTTGTTTGTTAGTGTTAATGGACAGCTTCTATATAAAGGCCAGTAAGAGACTAGTAACTACTTCTCATCCTTTTAATTACACAAATGTCTCCTTAAAAATGTCTACAAATTGATGAAAGTGATCTGAGATCAGGAGAAACCAGACGCTGTTTCAATGTTTCACCGCTGGGGGGTCGATCTCGCTTGATTCACGGGTTCACAGAGATCATAGCAAACGCTTCGAAACAGTTATGGCGTAATGAAGCGTTTTTACTGAAATCACAGACTTTGGCAGTTTGAAACCACTGTTTGGAAACAAATGATTCAGAAAAGTTTCGAAGCTTCAGGAAGCAGTGCTTCAAAAGCGCCCCTCACTATCAGTCCATAACACACCTGATGAAGAGAGAGACTGTGTGTGTCTGACTGAAAACATATCTCTGAGTATCACACTCTTTATTACCGTTCATACCATAGACTATAAAAACTGTGTAGACGACGTGTCTTTAGTTCCTTACACTGTACAAAAACAAAGCCGAAACATCCCAGAAACAGTGTTGGGCTCTACTGGTTACTCCTTTCAAAAGTAATATTATTACATTACTTATTATTCTCTGGCTACTGCAATTAGTTACACTACTAGTTACATTACTTTTCTTTTTCCCACAAAATTCTTCTAAAATGTTACTAACAATATATTTCTTATTTCACCAAAATCCACACTGGATCGCAGTCAGAAGTTATTACAAACGCTCAGCGGTGATTGATAGTGACTTTTAAGTAAAAGTGCTGTATTATTCTCATTAATTGTGCAGCTTGAAACTAATTGCAGCTATAATTTCTCTGTTACCCATATATGATTTTATTTCATGATGTATTTTATCAAAATAAATCACAAAAGTTCATAAGAAAATGTTTCGTTTTCCAAAAAGATTTTTAAATATAGTAACAATTTATATCAGGATCAGCCGTGTAATACCAACTGTAATATTATTACTGAAATCTTATTAGTTATTAGTTACACTACTAGTTACTGCAAAGTTACTAGTATTAGTTACTAGTAACTAGTTCCTGCCCAACACTGCCATCTTGCTCTAATGACGTCATGTGGAGTGATTGTGGGTGGAGTCACAGGATTAAGCCCCACCCACACAATCAGGATGCCACGCCCGTTTTTATCATCAAATAACTAACTAGAAGCACCACCTAAAGGGCTACCTAAAGTAATGAAACCATCTTTGGGGAAAATGTGTTTGAAGTGTAATTTGATTCTTTAGTTTGTCTCAGGTTGCAATGATTTGCATGGAGTAAGATCTATGCTGCAGTGGGGGCGATCGAAATGCATTGGCTTCACTGTTCAGGACATGTGTGGCGCGCTTGATTAATACTGATAATAATAACTCGTAATGCTAAGTAATTAAGTGAGGTGTGAATATCACAGCTGCAATGGGCCGGATCTTCCTGGATCACGGTGCTAAAAAGGTGCTAAAGTCTGATTTTGTGGTGGCTGTGCTTTAAAATGAAATTATTATAATATTAATTCGAGTGATGGATTCTGAAAGTCTGACAGTAATCGGTGTTGAGTGCGACTGAAAGATTAACCCTGACTGCTTTACATGTTTCAAAATTATTAACAGTTTAAAACATTAATTAGAAATGTAGAAAAGTAATCAAAAAGTAATCAAATGTAATCAGTTACAGTACTTTAATAAAGTAATTAAAATAGTTACACTATTTTTACACTACAAATTTGTATAATGACATGGGTATGACACAGGTATTACAAGGCGAAGGTGACTTATGAGAACATTACCCCATGTCCCGATATTTCAAAACGCTTATAAATCATACAGAGTGAGTTTTTTTGAGAACTACACAAAACGCGACTCGACGCCGATTGGACTATTTAGAGGCAAAACAAACAGTGAAAGCTAGCGTAACACTGTGGTTGAATGTGAAAAAAAAAAATCCCTCCCGTTCACGCTTTGGTGGTGCGTCGCCCAATCGCCCTAATGGAGAAACCGCCGATGTCAGCTGTAAGAACTGCAGCAGTAAGCTGGGCTGGATCTACGAGTTTGCCACCGAGGACAGCCAGCGCTATAAGGAGGGCCGTGTGATCCTGGAGAGAGCGCTGGTGCGCGAGAGAGACGGTTTGGACGATCATGTCCCTTCAGACGCGACCTGAGCCCCAGACTTCTGCTCACTACAGACTCACAACACGAGCCCTGACCCCAGACCAGAGCCAGAGCAGGGCTGTTACACTCAACTACAGTTAAATTCAGACAGACACTTTGTTAATCTCAAGTAAAATATACAAAACTTTAACTTCATTTAGGCAGCATTTTTCCACCTCTGACCGGGACCCGTATCTGAGCTTATGCCAGAAGACATCAGAATGCTCCTTGAAGGTTTTGCACATTTCACTTAATATTTAAAGCCTTTAGTTAAAAATATTTCCTTTTCTTCTTCAGTAAATGTATTCTTTGTAATGATTTGATCTCAATAAAAGTTAGATTTATTTTAATGCTTATTCAGTGTTAATGAATAATTTTCATTTAGTAAAATATATGCTTTCAAACTATATATCACACTTGAATCATTTACAACATCCATTATGTTTTTATTTTTGTGATAAATATGCATTAAACAAACACAAAAAAATCATTCAAAGCTGAAGTCTCTCAGAGATTGTTCTCCATCACATCACATCACATTACAGAATCCAGTATCAGTGTAAATGTCAAACAGTATTAACACCATGACTGATACGATGAACTCATGCAAGGCCTGACGAGTCTTACCAAGCTAAAACTGCACTCATGATTAAAAGCAAACCCTAGTCTTTGACTACAAAAGAAGTAATTCTAAAAACCAATTATTTGAAATGAAGTCAGGACTAAATGAGAACAATATAAGATGTGATCCCAGTGGGTCATTTGTAGTAGTTTCTGCAGGTTCAGCTCTCCATGTGAAACAGTGAGGCAAACAACAACAAAACAGCAAAAGAGTCTAATCCAGTTTATTCAACAATATAAACACTTCAAGATGAGGAAAAAAAGAAGTAAATATAAACTCTGTTTATATTTAAGTTAAACTAAATACTGTTCTTTTCAGTTCGGTCAGTGAGCAAACAGCTAGGAAATTTAAGATGATGACTTGAAAGATGACATGAAATAAAGGTTTCTTCATAAAATTGTTAAAAAATATTAAGTTTTTTTAAATGTCAACTGTGGTTTGTGACTTTGAGAAATAAATACATTTCAAGAGTCGATCAGGCGTGAGTGACGTGACTATGCTAAAATTTGAATATTCAAATGAGAAAACAAGTGTTTTTTTTCACCTCAGCTAACTACGGGAGTCAAAAAAGAGTATCTGATTTCTTTAAAAATGAGAAAAAGTTAAATTAAAAATGAAGTCTGATAACTGAAGAACTGTTGATGATGGTCTGACTCCCAGCAGCATGAATCAGCATGGATTCGCAAATGAGAGGGATATCCATGTGAACGCTAACAGCAGCAGGACTATCGAAAATTAACCATGGTTTTACTACAGTAATCATCAATAACCATGGTTTAACTATGGTTTTGTGGTAATATGCTCATGCATTTAGTTAATTGAGGGAGCGCTTGTTGATGGATCGTGCCCCGTTTGCGAGGCACTTCCCATCAGCACGTTGTGCTCGCAGCTAGGGTTCTTCGTCAAAAGGCCGAGGATATTAGGAAGAAGCAGAGGATATTATTGAAGAGGATCGTGCAGAACCTGTGCAAGCACGGCTTTTAATGGTAGGCCTATGTTTTTTATTTATTGTTGTCTCATACTTTTAGATATGCTGTTATTTGTAAATGCTACTGCTTATGTTAGCTTTTAATATACGGTTTTAAAGCAGCGCAGCATGGCCTCGCCCCCTTTGCTGCCTTTTCCCGAGGGCGGGGTTTATCCGGGGTTGTGATGTCACGAACCCGGGAAGTAACTCGTTGTAGTCCCTACCAGCCTTTTTTGTAGGCATTAAACTGCCAGAATTTTAAAAGACGATATCTCCGTTTGCATTGAACTTTCAGCTTCGTAACTTTGCAGATATTGTTTATGCTCAAACAGCAACATTACACTAACTAACGTTAAAAAAGTGAAATCAACCACCCCTTTAAATAAAGATTTTAAACACACACACACTCACACACACACTCTCTCACACACACACACACACACACACACACTCTCACACACACACATTTTAAGTGTATCCCGTGTATTCATGTTTCTGGGCTAAGCCCCAGATATCTACTCACCCTAGAACCACCCTTGAAGTTAAATAAGTCTATTAATACTACGATTTTACTCAAATCTCACTTCAAACCACCATCAAGTGCTTGTAATAACTTCCGATTGTGATCTAATGATCCAGAATCCACTAGCGCTTAAACACAATGAGTGGTATTATCAGAAGTGAGCTCACAATTGAGAAGGAGACTACGTTTAGAACTAGGCCTAGTAGTAAGTTCAATAGTACTCACACTGTGTGGGGTTACTGGTGATCTCTTGGGTTTATGAGGGCAGGCTGCATTGTGATGGTTTTCCTCACTACAGTAATTGCACAGGTTCTCTCGTTGGCGCCAATCTCTTTCCTCGGAGGAGAGGTGAGTATGAATGGGCTCGGCTGACTCTGAACGTATCTGGGTCTGTTTTAGGCTGGTTGGAAATGCATTCCTTCCTCGCCTCCTCACAGTGCAATTAGAGAACTGAGATGCCCTCCAAGACTGCTGAGTTCGATCGTTTAAATGTTTAGCTATAGCCAAACATCGCGCTGGAATTTGCATTTTTCTTCTGTCCACCTTGATTTTACTAGTCCTTCCTATCATTTTGACATTAACAAGTGCTTCAACCGCTGAGGTGGACCAGCCTAAAAATGTAACTTTTTAGTATTTGCAGGCATTGTGATAGCCTATAGTACAGCAGAGCACAGCAAAAATATCAAGTATTGGGACAAGTCCCCCTCAGTGTCTATTGATATTGCGTTCATGCAAACAGTATAGTGTCACACAGTGATATTATTCATGGTCTTTTCATTCAGCAGTAAAATATTACAAAAAAAACCCCCAAACAAAACAATTTTAACGGTTGTCAAAAATTAATATTAGTATAGGCTATCCTACGGTGGCCGAGAGAGCTCAACGCGCTGCAAATGAAAAAAACACATGCAAATAGAAAAAACACCTGCAAATTAAGAAAACATCTTCATCAATTTGACAACACGCACTGCAAATGCTCACAACACAGACAAATAAAGAAACGTGTTGCAAAAACAGAAATGCACTGCAAATACTCGCAATACAAGTCAAGTCAAGTCAAGTCACCTTTATTTATATAGCGCTTTCAACAATACAGATTGTGTCAAAGCAACTGAACAGCATTAATTAGGAAAATAGTGTGTCAATAATGCAAAATGACAATAGTAAACCCCCATTTTTCAGTTAAAGACAGTTCATCATTGAATTCAGTGATGTCATCATCCAGCTCAGTTCAGTTTAAATACAAACAAATAAAGAAACACGCTGCAAAAACAGAAACATGCTGGAACAGACTATATCGGAAATATTTAAGGGAACCGCAAAGTGACGAACATGGCTGGGACATATTTATCAATGTTTGCTCTGAAAAGATTTTTGTTTATTTTAACATCCTGATCATACGATTCCTTAGCTTGTTTTTCTTCTTTTTTGGGGGGGGGATAATTTTAGCCTAGATAAGCTGACGAAATACACAATTACTGTAACTTTGAAAGGTTATGTAAGCTGGCTAGCTTACCTTTACAACTTACCTTACAAAAATGAAACATAACCTATGGTTTTACCGTTAAAATTAATTAATTAATAAATACATTTATTATATAAAAAATGAAAAAAAAAAAAAAACTTAACCTTTAACTTGGGGTAATTTTGTTGTGGTCTGTGCTACTTGCGCGTTTCTGTATTTGTTTGTGTTGTCAGTATTTGCAGCACGTTTCTTTATTTGCTTGTGCTGTGAGCATGTGCAGCGTGTTTTTGTAGGTCGCCGTGATTTTGCCAAGTAAGACATGTTCCTGGATCAACATCTTTTGATGATCCTGGATCAACATTACTGTCCAGAAATACAGACTTAACAAAATCCCTACCCCTAAACCTAACCTTACCCGTAATTTATTCCTAAAATCAGTGTGAAATGATAGCTGATTAACAAGGGTGTAGAAGCACCTAACCCTGATCATAAGCCTAAAACTGATATTTCCTGAAAAGTTATCTCTCAATTCTGACAAGGATGTTGATTCAGGAACATGCTGTACTTGGTCAAATCACGCTCACCCTATTTTATATGGTTGGTCATACACACGTACAATCTCTATATGAACCGAAAACCGAAATGTAATGTATTAACGAAAATCCTGACCTTGGCCGTTGCCCTGATAGCACACGTACATCACGAGACGACTATTTGACGTCTGCATTTACATCTGCAAGACGTATTTTTAGTGTTTGCTCATCTGCATATACATCTATAGGACGTTTCCTATCAGATGTTAAATAGACGTTAAGAAAATGTCTTTAAGATGTTAGAATGTATGTAAAACTGACATATAGCAGATGCTTTCCAGATGAAGCGATCTTTAACAGACATCTTGCAGACGTAGGCCTGCGTGTTCTATCTGGTGGTTTCTGAATGTTCACATATTAGCGCAGCAGTTCAATCCGAATGAAAAGCACACAATTTGCGATAAATCGAGACTGATAAAAACACGAGAAAAAGTATCTTCACTGAGTTGATCTCCAGACCGGAAATCCGGTCGGTATGACAGTCAGAACTTCTTGTTGCGACGAACACAATTTTCACCTCAGAGAAGAGAGCACATGGACTGTGTTTCGTGTCTCGTTTTCATTATTCTTGATTTCTCACAACTTGTATGCTTTTTCTGGGCGAGCCGGCATGAGAACTGCTGAGCTAACAGTCTCATGAACACACAGCTGTGTGCAGAAACCAACAACAAAAGTCAGGATTTTTGCTAAATAATACATTAGTTGCTTTTAACCAAACCCACCACTCCCAGCAAATTAGCTACAAAATAAAGGGTAACTTCACATATAAAAGGAATATGAAAGGAAAACAATGCATTTTAACAATTAATTGTTAATTTTATTGTTAATAACATTTTATCAACCACAATTTTTTATGATTCATTTAATAAATAATTCGCCCAAAATGTCACAAGGATCCTTTCTAATATTTTCCCTTCTAATTAAGCTGTGGGTAACCTCTTCCGTAATGTTTAATTGTTACTCATATTCAGGGGCGCCGCTAGCAATTTTGGGCCCTATGAAAGAATATGAGGTTGGGCCCCCTACCGCACCAAACATACACTATATTGCCCAAAGTATTGGGACTCATCACCAAACACCTGTGACTTGTACATACATATAGACAAAAGTATTGGGACACCCCCTTCTTTAGAACAGAAAAAGGCACTTCCAAAACTGTGGCAACAAAGATGGAAACATAATTCATATATTTAAAAATGGTATTTCCAGTTTTGGAAGTGTCTAAAATGATTGTACACATATGTACAAGTCATTGGTGTTTGGTGATGAGTTTTTGGCTCAAGGTCTGCATTTAAAGTCACACCAGAGGTGTTCAGCTGGG
>NW_015544231.1:825095-826197 GCF_001515605.1 Sinocyclocheilus anshuiensis
AAAAAAAAACCGGTTAATTTTCATTTTGTTGGGGTAATTTTGTTGTGGTCTGTGCTACTTGCGCGTTTCTGTATTTGTTTGTGTTGTCAGTATTTGCAGCACGTTTCTTTATTTGCTTGTGCTGTGAGCATGTGCAGCGTGTTTTTGTAGGTCGCCGTGATTTTGCCAAGTAAGACATGTTCCTGGATCAACATCTTTTGTTGGTCCTGGATCAACATTACTGTCCAAAAATATAGTCTAAACCCAATCCCTACACCAAAACATAACCCTACCCTTAATTTATTCCTAAAATCAGTGTGAAATGATAGCTGATTAACAAGGGTGTAGAAGCACCTAACCCTGATCATAAGCCTAAAACTGATATTTCCTGAAAAGTTATCTCTCAATTCTGATTGGTTGATTGGAATGATGTTCCTGGATCAACAAGGATGTTGATCCAGGAACATGTTGTACTTGGTGAAATAACGCTCACTGTTTTTGTATTTGGTTGTGTTGCGAGTATTTGCAGCACATGTGCTGTTCAACTGATGAAGATGCTTTCTTAATTTGCTGGTGCTTTTTCTATTTGCATGTGCTTTTTGAAGTTGCAGCGCGTTGAGCTCTCTCGGCCACCGCACTATCCACCTTATTTTTAATGTAAGAACGGGCCTGGCCATTTGTAACTTGAGTTTGTGAGACTTCCAGTGTCATTCGCTTGAAGTTATTTTGGCTGCACAAAAAGCTGCTTTATTTAGGCTACCACAGGGATGTGCATCTCATAACTGAGGCTGATGCGATACGCATCTCGATGCATAGCAAACGAAACGATACATTAAAGATGCATATGAAGCAGCTACTGATGCGATACGATTCACCCCTATTACGATGCAGTGTGATCCAATTTCGATTCGATTCAACTAAATGCAATTCGATGCAATACGATGCGATGGAAAAAATATGATAGCTTTTTTTTCTTTGGTTCAGACCAAGCGGCAACCTTCCGGTCTCTCTCTTGAAACCAACACTGAAGACACTTAAACTGTAATTCATCGACTGGCCGCTAGAGGCTGGTTCCAAGAGGGAGTCAGACCCATAGACCCCCCCCCCCCCCTTGTTAAAGACC
>NW_015544231.1:826362-836096 GCF_001515605.1 Sinocyclocheilus anshuiensis
ACTTAAACTGTAATTCATCGACTGGCCGCTAGAGGCTGGCTGCAAAAGTGAGTCAATCCCATAGACTCCTCATGTTAAAATGCCCAATTTTACAGCAGAAAAAAATATGTTTACAGCCTGGTACAAAAAGTGGTTTTGGTCTATATAGTTAATTTTGCCCTTCATGACAATTGTGAAGGGGGTGAAGTTTTTTTTATAACTAATTTGTTTAAATTATATTAAGCCTTAAAGTTCTGCATAATTAAGGGTGTGGCCACTTGAGTGACAGGTGGATTGCCGCTGCTGTCACCGCCGTCGAGCTAGATGGGCATGGTTTCAGCAACCAGCTCCACCCCCATCCCTCCTTTTTGCCCATTTTCGATTATCCGGGAGTAACGCGCTGCCAAGATGGCGACGGCCGGCGCCACCAATGCTTTGAGCTTCAAAAACGCTCGTCAGAAACCTACGGGTGACGTCACGAACACTACGTCCATATTTTTATACAGTCTATGGTTAAGACAGACAGCAAATCATAAATGAACTTAAGTGTCTTCTGACGCCTCAATGCCTGTTTCATAAAACAAGTTTACCAAATAGGCCAGGCTTATTTCAGTCAGTCTGACTCCTTGTCAAATTATTTGTTTCCATAAAGCAAATTTAGCATAGCTAAAGCTCAGTCACTGTGGCAGCTTATGCTGGGAAACTAACCTGGGGTGTGTTTCCCGTACAACGACGTAACTCACTGATTAACCACCATAGTACGATGCATTGTTGTGGAAACTAACTAGTCAGTCACGACTGTTTCCTGAACACAGTCGCATCTCCGTCGTTTGAACCACATTAGTTCAACAATTTAGAGCCGTTGTTATGATGTCACACGCATGTGGTGGAGTAATAACTTCTGCTAATTAATAGATTCAAGATTTCTGAGATGCAGCTGTATTGAACATGGCACCTGATGACAAAAACAAGAAACTATGCTTCTAACCACAGGTCGAGAGCTGTAGTTTCTACCACGCAAGTTTGCGATGCTGTTTGCAAATGTTCGCTTGAACTATGTGTAGCCGGGTAAGGTATAGCCCAGGTATGATTGGCTGATGTCATGCCAGCCTGTGAACCTATCAGTGTCCCTACTCCTTTGTGATTGGTTAACATGGTTTAAATCCTATGAACCTATCAGTGTTGGCATTGATGATATAAAAAGGGAAGGGTTTGATTACTTGGGACGCATCATCCTTGGTACTAGACTTTTGTGAAAGTACGTCATTATGAACAAGGGATGGGGCTTGGTGTATCCTCCTGTTTAACAGTTAAGCCTTTTTCAGGTTAGTCTCCCAGTTATAAAAAGGATTGCTTTGTTTATATAAGGAGAGGCTTTATTTGTTGTCGTCTTTTGGTCATCAGCATGCTAGTGGCCGTGGTGTTGCGTGGTGAGCAACCATGCATTTTGCTACATGGTAAATCTCTCTCGGTATGAATGATGGGAGCTTGTCATGTGTTTTAATGAGTGTAATATGGTAGATAATCTCTTTGTTTTATGTTCAGCAGGTGTAACTGCACATATCAGTGATGTGACTGCACTGCTGCTTTGTTTGTAGTGTTTGTTGGTTGACTGTTTTAACTTTGTCTGTCTTGGTCTTATTTTGGTTAACTTGGTTTGTATGGGTTCTCTTTTATTCATTCATGAGCAGCCATTCATTAACTTGTGTGAGTTAGCAGGGAGACAAGCAAGATATTTGGCCTTGGTCGGCCATTTTGTTCCTCCTGTTGGTGCAGACGACTGCTCCTTTTTATTTGTTTTCTTTGTTTGTTTTTCTTTGTACAAGTAGTTGTCGAATCTGTGTTTGTGGACTCCTTTTTGGAGTAGATTGTTCTGTTGTGGTATGAAACTGAGTTTTGTATTTTTGAATGTCTTGACGTTTGTACCAGTTAACCATGTTGTCATTTAGGAGTAGAAACTTTTAAAGCGGGGGTTGCAGTCTTTTAGCGTGTCCACATGGAGTGCGGTGCTTAACCAATTGTATTGCTTTCACAACTGTGTGGTGTGGGGATGGTGTGAGGTGAAAATCCAAAAGGCCCCCGCTGGCCATTTCTCTCCTACTGGTAATTTCTGTAACTGGTAGATTTGTGTATCTGAATAAGATTGTGTACAAAACCAATGTGTCAAACTAATGTTTAATTTGTGTATAAATAAATGGCTTAATTTTTATACTTTGTCTATTTCTCCACGCTCACCCTGCCTTTGGCAACGAACCTGTGTGCCCTTGTATAGGGTTGTTATGTCCCGTTATATTCTGGGTGGCGTAGTCGATTATAGGATTTGTATCTGTTGTTTTTGGTAATTTCCCCTACCTGACCATTTATTGCCACATATGGTTTCGGGAAACACCGAATCGTTGAACTATGTTGGTAACGACAGAACTTGCGACCATAGTTGGCTAACGATGCTTTTAGGAAACGCACCCCTGGTCCGGGGCAGGCTAACTGTCAGGCTAAGCTGAGCTCCTCTAACACTGACCAATAGGAACCCAATGATATCACCGCTGACTCTCTCACATACTATTATAGCCATGCAGCCTTTCTCTCTGGTTTCATGACAGCTGTACCTTTTATAGTTTGCAGAACAGATAGCAGAACATTAGGCTATAATCTAAAATTGCTCTTTAAAGCACTAAAATCACTAAATTAAAAGTTAAATCATTAAAATGAAAATAGATAGAGACTACATTTTAACTGGTATAAGAAACACACATTAACTCATTTGAGCTTAGTAATTAGGACTGTATTGGCTTACATTTTATTTACCCATTAGTCCCTTCAGTTACTGCTATCATAAAAATACAATTATATGTAGGTTTAAGATTCTACAAAAGGCACATTTAATGTCCAACAACAAATATGAGCAAAATGCATATTTTAATAAGAATTATTGCGCTACAAGTCTATTGCGCTTCATCTGTTTAGCGTGCAGCAGCGCTCATTTACTCGCATAAGCCTCGCCCACTTCTGACAGTAAAATGGATATGTTTGTCTCGTACTTTATCGCGTACCTTGTCAGTGTCGTGCGCTTTGCTTGGCCATTTGTTGTGATAAACAGGAAAGTGTGTCCAGCTGAATTCAATTTGAATTTGTTAGACGAATATAAAAAGCTTAGTATACCGCGGCAGCCCTCGTGTGAAGCTCTCCTCGTGTGAAGACCGAAGAGTGTAAAGACCATTGACTCTACCGTTCGGCTCCACCTTTGATGATCTGAAACATTAAAGTGTGACAAACATGCAAAAAAATAAGAAATCAGGAAGGGGGCCAACACTTTTTCACACCACTGTATATATGTGTGTGTGTGTGTGTGTGTGTTTTTCCTCCTCCTTCCTCTTTTTTTTTCTTTGGCCTCTGGTCCCCAGTAGGCTGTGACATCCAGGTCTGTATCTGGTGTGGTGGAGTTGTAATACAGGTGGGTGGATGTAAGGTGGGGCTTGGGGCTTGTGTCTCCTCGCCGTCTCCCTGAGTTATCTCTTCCAAGACCTCTTGCCCTGGCTGGTTCTGGCTTGCATGCCTCGCTTTTTTAATGCATCACATATTAGCTGAAATACATACACACCTATTATAATGTATATATATATATACACAGTATATATAAAGCAGGCAAAAGAGAAGGGGGAAAAAAATAAACAAACAAAAAAACCCCACATACACAGGGTAAGTGTGCCGTGTGGGTGGGTCTGCACTACATGTCTCACTGTTTTAATGCATCACAAAGTAGCTGAGACATATACACATCTACACATTAAAAACATAAATAAATAATAAATAAATAATAGACATATAAGGTAAATGTGGCATGTAGGTAGTGGCCAGGGATAGCTGGTGTTTTGGGGGGTGGGGGCTCGGGGCTTTGGGCCCTGTTGCCCCGCAGCATCTTTCCCTGGCTCTCCCGTTGTGGCGTGACATGGGCTGGGGATTAAGTTACGGTATGTACAGTAATAGCCACGGCGGGATCAGAGGCAACCCCAATAATTATTAAATATTTATTAATTTATAATTTAACATTATTAATATTATTATTATTACTTGCTCTCTTCATTGTCCTCCACCCTTTTCCAATCTGAATGAAATTATTATTATTATCATGGTTATTATTATTGTTGCTAATAACATTTGTTGTCTCTTTTTTTTTCTTTTTTAAACTTATACTAATATCTGTTATTAATCTGTTAAGATACTATTTCACTTGTATGCTTCCTCCCTCACCCCTAGACACAATGACACACACACACGTGCGTGCACACACACACACACACACACACACACATGCATGCACACAGACACATGAATGCAAATACAGGAGCTAATCAGAATGGACTTGTAATGTTGGCTATCGTTATATATGTTTGTTTGTGCAAGTGATTCTATATTTGGCACATGTAAATATTGTCACTTTCTTTACTTAGCCTATGTTTTGCACTTATATGTTTGGTCCATGGGATTCTGTATTTGGCATATGTAAACATTGTCACATTCTTTACTTGCATAATAATAATAATAATAATAAATGCATCCGAAACTGGAAAATGCTGCCTTTGGAGGACACATTTCCTATAGTGTAGTATTGCATCATTCACATCTCCGAAGAGTCTTCAGTTTTATCAGATTTATAAAAGAAAGATACGGCTTTACGATTCTCTCCGACAACAGCCGAGCTGCTGGAGACGAGCCGTGGGCGGAGCTGAAGAGTCGCGAGCACTTACGGGCCGATTGGCAACAAACACAGAGGCTACATCCGAAAACTCTAAAATGCTGCCTTCGGAGAAAAAATTCCAAGGCAGGAAGGCATCAAGGCACGTCCGAATCCAAATTCTGCTTCACTTCGTGTCTCCGGAGGTACCTTCTTCTGATCGAATTTTGAAGGCAGCATAGATGTATCCTTCGCTGCCTTTGATATCCCACAATCCTGTGCGTTCCATTAAATCAGTTTCATGAGGTGCCTTCGTGCAAAAACGCTGCCTGCAGTCATTGCCTCATACGGCAGCAAGTTTTTGGATGCAGCCAGACATTTGATGCAGTTTTACAGCAGTTCCTAGTTATGACCGGGATCTTTTATCGCTGGGACTGCTCTGTCTTTCAGTATCAACGATGTGCAAACCCAGTTGTCAGAATGTACTTGTTATAAAACATTCGTCACAAAATGATGGGAACAAACAAACATGCTTGTGAAACTCTGTTGCTGCCCCGGAAAAACAAATTGCATCCACTGTTCACATAACACTGAATAAGGTTATCTCTTGTGAACCATGAACGAAACGTGTTGAGCGGAGCACTCTGCTCTCTGAATAAGGTTATCTTTTACTCACATCCAAAAAACACACATCTTTAGAGACATTCTTCTCGAGCAGGTAACTGCAGCGCTGCCGATGAGTTCAGTAACCATGAACTAAATGCGTTGAGTGGCACGCTCTTGCTCTCGCTCGGGTTGCTGAGTGCGCGCAAGCGCATAAGAATCCAACTCTTAAAGCTGCTGTATGTAAGTTTTTGACTTACTAAAGTCTGTGTAAATTCCTTACTGTGTCGGAATGTCGGTCTCTGTTTTGGTTTGTGAAACCCGCTCACTGCCAGTTTACCCAATTGTATTTCGGCACCCCGGGTTGCCAGTTGGCGGAAAACACAGCGTATTTCATTTCAGTCATGGAAGCTGCCAAGGAAGATGCGCTCGTTCCTGTTGGTGTCGTCAATCTGGCAACCTGCGTGTGCGTCAAGTCTGAGGAGGAGGGGCCGGGTGAAAAAACCCCTCTCCAATATTTTGAATTTGGACTGCAATTCAATCCTACATACAGCACCTTTAACAGTGTAAATAACTCAGAATGCGTGACATAGCATTAGACCCCCCTTTAAGCGCAGCATATTGCAGCAAAAAGAGTGTTGCCAGTGACAACAGATTGTTGTCAATAGGTCGCATGAACTAGCACTAGCATTTAACTGAAACAACTAAATGAGCCTAAGCATCACGCATATTGCCAATAACCTGAGAGCATTAAAAGGACCTTTACTTGTGAAGACATTCGAGAGAGTGAAACATAGCAGCTGTGATGGGGATGCTTGATCTCTTGATATCCTTCTTGGGGATGAAGTTCCCATCTGAACTTATTCTTGAGTCAGTCACATAACTCGTGGAGTCCATGAAAATAATGTAGCGATGCGTGAAGTAATGCTGAATCAGGCAGCTTATGATCAATGCGGTAAATTCACGTGTTTAAGTTAACAAACTTGAATGAATCAGAGGTGAGTCCACTGGGGAAACGAATTCCACTTGCTAAATTCCCGATTCCTAGTGATGATGGTGTTTTGCCTGCCGAATTCGCCATTTAATTAGCTATTGAGCAATGCAAAAACTGCTGATAATACTGAGGGACCTTATATATGAATGCTTAGATAGGTGTAGTATTCCTATAGGTAGATTGGGATCAGCTGAGAGTCAGCTGATGCATGCTTGACTAACGTGACCTGCCAGAACTAACGCTATGCTTGATTTTTGGATTTATATATATATATATAAAAAATATTATTGTTTTTAGAATCCTACAACAAACACATTAGTGAGTCTTCTTGCATTCATCATGTGGAGATTTTAATAGATTATTAAAATGTATTGTTGATACTCACCCAGACTTCTGGCCTTCTGTTTAATATATCTCATCTTTTTGAAGACTTCATAATTCATCCTTGATATCCTGTCAGCTGCTATGACGTAGACCAGGCAGTATGTCAGATCCTCAGAGCTTGTTTCAATTCTGCAGTCGTCATTTTTAGCAGAATCAGTTGGATTGAACTGAATGTAAAAAATAAAAGAGAAAAACAAACAGGTGAGAGGAAAGGCATTATACAATTCTACGGTATCAATGCATTGTTTGAATAACATTGAAATAATTTCACAAAGCCACTTTAAATCTGAGTAAATTAATAAGCAAAAGTTTCCTCCTCACATTGTGTCCTTCCTTAAGGAGACCCTCCAGGCATTTGGCAATGTCTTTCGGATGTGCACCACGTGATTTTTCGAAGCCCATGATGTCATTGAAGACAAAAGGCAGAACTGATTGTCCATTTCTTATGTAATACGTTCTGTACTGTAAATAAATACAGAAGCATAACAATAAAATAAACAACTTGGGTATTTCAAATGTATTTGATATGGACACATACAAAAGCAACCACCACGTAAAATAAGGCATTTGGATTGTTTCATGTAGATGATTACTTTTGCTTGTTGGTGTAGAAGCTTCTAGTCGTCATATAGGGATTGGTTGGCATAAATCCAGATGCACACTTAAGTAATTCAATAATTTTAAAGGGGTCATGAACTGAGAAATCAAATGTAGCCTACTATAAAAACATCCTTTAAGTTTCAAAACTTTCTCGTTAGTTTAAAAGCAGCTTGTATTGAAACCAAGAAGTGGTGAAACCACTCGTTTTGAACTGTGCCACTCTATGATGTAATATTGTGGATAGGCACCGTCTCCGCAGAAGATTAACGCCTTGACATCGCTGCCTCTTTAGCCCCGCCCACCGATTTTACGTCACTGTCTCGTTAGCCCCGCCCACAGTTTCACACACACACACACACACAGTATATAGCCTAATATTATATAAATTGCATGTTTTTTTTCAATAACGTTTTAATAATAGTAATTAGGACCATGGATTGATTTACAGTCGGATGAATTCTCTCTGTGTGTGTGTGTGTGTGTGTGTGTGTGTGTGAGAGAGAGAGAGAGAGAGAGTCTATTTTAGAGTGAGTGAAAAATATTGCATGGTGCTTATGTCGACCGTATTTATGTGAATACACACCAGTGCAAGCATTTTGACACTCTGTGTTTTGACCGTTTTAGGCCGCCACCGAAGACAAAGTCTACTGCTTGTCCGTGTTTCACCTGGACCTCGCACGCAGAAAACATCCAGTCAGAAGCAGATTGCAGGGGTTAAAGCATAAAAAAATCCTGAGCCTGAACTTTTTTCCAGGGGTTGGGGACACATACACAGGGTTTTTTGGCAAACAAAAAAAAAGAACATTATTTGAAAATGATATTCCTTGAAACTAGCTAGTAACGTATCTGCTATTGCCATTAGCCCTTGACAGGCTCAGACTACAGATTATGGTGGGATATTTGAAACAGCAATACCAAGAAAGTTTACTCACTACAATATGATGCAAAAACATGTAACATTTAGGATGCTTTTGATATCAAGTTTTGCTGGTTAGCTTTGTCCTTGACGGTACAAGATGACCTACAATCTAAAACATGACATTTCTGAAATGGTTTTGTTCAAAAGAAATAATGGTAAATTAAATACTAGGAAATTAATATAAAATAGGAAATATATAAAAGACAGTTTACTACAGAAAACTACAGTTCAGTTCAATTAACAACAACAGAAACATTAAAATGGTCCAAGAACTGGTAACTTAAACAGGGTTCGTACAGATACTGCAAAATACAATTCCCACATGCAAAGAATGCAATGACTGTGGCAACTATAATATTTGAAAGGATACTATGGCAAAGTTATCGTTTTCCTTATTCAAACTGATGTTTTTTTCATGAATATATGATTGACTTGAAGAATGAAAGCTATATCATACACTTGGAAAATTATGAGCTTTATCACGCTCTTAGACACTAGGGGTGTGACAATACACTTAGCTCACGAGATGAGGCAAAATACAGATACTTGCTTCACTAGAACGAGACAATGTTTTAATACTTTAAGACATTTTCAAATGACACAATATTAGTCTTTTAATCACAAAAAGTAAAACAATGCAGTTGTATTTTGAAATGTTTTAACTAATCTAGGGCTTAACTCATGATTATTTTGCTAATCAAGTAATCTACTGATTAGTTTGACAAGTGAGTAATCTGATATTTTTAGTAATACAAATAGAAATGAGTGAAAAACAGGCTTTAATATGACTATATTTATATATAAAGTAACAATGAGGCAATAATAATTGGCCTCAAATAAAGTATCAAAACCAAGTACATGGTTTTACTGATAAAACAAGGCTAAATTTGGGCTGTCAGTGAAAATTTAATAGACGTCTAATCATAGCCCAAGAATAGACTAGTCATCAATTAGACCGCTATTAAACGACTACATATATATGTCTAATAGATGGTGAATATGGGTCTAGGCTAAAACAAGGCTGAATTTGGGCTGTCAGTGAAAATTTAATAGATGTCTAACCATAGCCCAAGAATAGACTAGTAATCAATTAGACGGCTATTAAACGACTACATATATACGTCTAATAGACGGTGAATATGGGTCTAGGATAAAACGAGGCTAAATTTGGGCTGTCAGTGAAAATGTACTAGACGTCTAATCATAGCCCAAGAATAGACTAGTCATCAATTAGACCGCTATTAAACAACTACATATATACGTCTAATAGACGGTGAATATGGGTCTAGGCTAAAACAAGGCTAAATTTGGGCTGTCAGTGAAAATCTAATAGACGTCTAATCATAGCCCAAGAATAGACTAGTCATCAATTAGACGGCTATTAAACGACTACATATATACGTCTAATAGACGGTGAATATGGGTCTAGGCTAAAACAAGGCTGAATTTGGGCTGTCAGTGAAAATCTAATAGACGTCTAATCATAGCCCAAGAATAGACTAGTCATCAATTAGACGGCTATTAAACGACTACATATATACGTCTAATAGACGGTGAATATGGGTCTAGGCTAAAACAAGGCT
>NW_015544231.1:836155-836341 GCF_001515605.1 Sinocyclocheilus anshuiensis
ATGAATATACTGGCAACACAACACTGATCTCTAACTCTCGTGTCTTGCGTTGCCAGTATATTCATGTCTCAGTAGGGCTACAATTGCTATCTAATGGTTGGGAATTGTAATTGCATTTTTATTTATAAAACGAAAGACAGCCGAATATCAATAATATCATATAATGTATATGATTGTAACATAACA
>NW_015544231.1:836443-836949 GCF_001515605.1 Sinocyclocheilus anshuiensis
CAGGACGACAAGGATTCCAATAATGACTTTTAATGTAGACACAACAAGGCAGATTCAGGAAGGTGAGACACACACTACACACTCGGTTCACAATAACCAACAAACCAGAATACCAGAGACAGGAACTAATATAGGACAGATACCGAATACCGAGCAGGTGAGCACAATGAGGTGATTAACTAATAATAAGTACGGGCTAAACCAACAAAAGGGGAAGAAACCACAATAAACAGTCCACAGGGGCGTTACATTACTCCCCCCCCTCCCGGAAGGTGCGTCCTCGCACCGTAGAAACAGAGGGAGGGGCGGAGGGGGACTAGGTGGAGGACAAAGCAGTGGATGTGAGATGGTGACAGGGGAAGGCAAAGGGGTGGAAGGGGTGGCAGACAGGTGGAGGTCCCGGCGGAGGACGACCTTCCAGGAGGAGGACGGCTAACAGAGTCCACAGAGTCCAGGGTGGAGGGAGGAGCCAGGGAGACGACAGGAGGGAACCGGAGCAGGAGGAG
>NW_015544231.1:840044-876324 GCF_001515605.1 Sinocyclocheilus anshuiensis
AATAACACGAAAATAAAAACTGACAAAAACCGGAAAAACAAACGAGGGGAAAGATGCCGCTATACTTTACTTAGGGTCGGTTATTCTGTCACCACACGGTGTGTGGAGGCAGGCAGAACGACGAGGACGACAAGGATTCCAATAATGACTTTTAATGTAGACACAACAAGGCAGATTCAGGTAGGTGAGACACACACACACTCGGGGTAACATTCACACTAACCGACAAACTAGAATACAAGAGACAGGAACTGATATAGGGCAGATAACGAGGGTCAGACAGGTGAGCACAATGAGGTGATTAACTAATAATTAGTACGGGCTAAACCAACAAAAGGGGAAGAAACCACAATAAACAGTCCACAGGGGTGTTACATTACTCCTCCCCTCCCGGAAGGTGCGTCGTCGCACAGTAGAAACAGAGGGAGGGGCGGAGGGGGACTAGGTGGAGGACAAAGCAGTGGATGTGAGATGGTGACAGGGGAAGGCAAAGGGGTGGCAGGCAAACCAGACAGGTGGAGGTCCCGGCGGAGGACGACCTTCCAGGAGGAGGACGGCTAACAGAGTCCAGGGAGGTGACGATGGAGGGAGGAGCCAGGGAGACGACAGGAGGGGGAAGAAACCACAATAAACAGTCCACAGGGGTGTTACACTGCGTTGGCGAAAATTACATGTAAACAATTTTAAGGCTATTTTGGCTATGTTAATATGTTTGGATGGATCTGATTAAAACTCTAATGAAAAAGAAGTGTGTCCGCTACCAATGCTATAGTTCAACGTCATCACCAAAACTCCATATATTATAATACAAAAACTCTTATTTGAATAAATATGTTTTATGATGGTTCAGATGAACTGACATTTACAATAATATGTAAACAATCTAATGAATAACACATAAAACAAAACAAAATCGACCAGTAAACCCTGTGCGATGCAGCTGAGCTCATGCAGAGCGCGCAGGTGTGATGATGATGATGATGATGATGATGATGATGATGATGAAGAGTGATCTGCTCTCCGGAGGAGTGTCACGAGGGCTGAGCGCGGGCCGGAGCAGGTCCGGGGTCCAGCTGCACCAGTGAAAGAGCTGCAGGAATCATGGGAAGGAGGTCAGCGCTGTGCTGAGTTACTCCACACGCTGCTCTCACCTCGTTGGCAGTGTTGTGAGTTCCCACGATCGCCTGCTTGTCAAACGAGCACGTCTGCCAGGATCTGACGGGGAGAGGAGACGCCACGCTGAAGACTGAAACCTCCTGTACACCAGGCACGCTTGCATTTAGTGACGCACTCAAACTACAGTCTACTCAAACCAACATTTAGCAGGAAATCAAAACTGTAAATACACAAACGTTTTTGAACAGGAAGATTTCAATGTTGTTTAAAGAAGTCTCTTCTGCTCACCAAGCCTGCATTTATTTGATCCAAAATACAGCAAAAACAGTAATATTGTGAAGTATTTTTACTATTTAATATAACTGTTTTCTATGTGAATATCTGTTAAACTGCTGTATTTTCAGCATCATTACTCCAGTCTTCAGTGTCACATGATCTTCAGAAATCATTCTAATATGCTGATTTGATGCTCAACAAACATTATTATTATTAATATTCAAAACAGTTGAGTAATTTTTTTCAGGATTCTATGATGAATAGAAAGATCCAAAGATCAGCATTTATCTGAAATAAAAAGTTTTTGTAACATTATACACTATTCCATTCAAAAGCTTGCAGTCAGTATCATTTTATTTTTGGGAAAGAAATTATAGAAATTAATATTCTTATTCAGCAAGGATGCTTTAAATTGACCAAAAGTGATGATAAAAACATTTGTAATGTTACAAAAGATTTCTATTTCTGATAAATGCTGTTCTTCTGAACTTTCTATTCATCAAAGAAACCTGAAAAAATACTACTCAACTGTTTTCAACATAATAATAATAATAATAATAATAATAATAATAGCAAATCAGCATATTAGAATGATTTCTGAAGATCATGTGACACTGAAGACTGGAGTAATGATGCTGAAAATACAGCTGCGCATCACAGGAATAAATGATAGTTTAACAGATATTCACAGAAAAAAAAACAGTTATATTAAATAGTAAAAATATTTCACAGTATTACTGCTTTTGCTGTATTTCTGATCAAATAAATGCAGGCTTGGTGAGCAGAAGAGACTTCTTTAAAAACATTAAAACTTTTGACTGATAGTGTAACAATTAATCAGATTTATTTAATAATCAACAAATTGCACATTAGCAGTTTTAATATGGACTTTTTAATGATATTATGTTTTTACTCTAATTTGTAGAATAATCTGTGGCTGTAATAAAACTTGTTTACATGACAGATTTATTCAGACATTAACAATGTCATTAATATGTAAAATGGTGCAAATATTTATCATAATGCCCCTCTCTAGAGTTATTTTCTATGGGCACTGAATGTCTTTTCTGAGGTTATGTTTTTTGATGCATCATCACTTATTTAATTGTTTGTATTATTTTTTGTGACAGAGTCCAGTCTAAGTGAATCTCAGTGTGAGTGTGTGTCTAAATGGCTTCCTTAATAAATGTATTTGCCCTGCCAAAAACGTTTGCATGTTTGTTTTTCTGTTGAGTATCATATTTGATGCATCTGGCTTTCATCATGGCTCATATAGTCTGATATAATGAGAATATGGAGGAAAAACAGCTCAGATTTATGCAATTTGCTGCAGATGCTGATATTTATGTGATGAAATTCTAATGAGACCTTTATAACAGTACAGCAGATAATCTGTATTTATTAAAAAGGTTATATTTTCTACTTGAAGCTACACTACTGCAGCACTAATGTTTGAACCTGTTGTTTTGGATGGTGACATAAATACACGGCAGTGCTGTGTCAATCAATGGGTCAGAGATGGAAAAAATAAAGAGATGTATAATATGCCCAATTACAGCTGAGGTGAAAGTGTGAGTAGATTTCAGTCACGTACTTCCAGTACTCTGTCACTTCAGGCCCCAATATACTCACAGCATAGTACTTTTGAAATTTGAGATACCCGATCAACAGTGTACCGTTTGTTAACATTCAGGAGCCACCAATGCTGCTGGGAGCCATGTTCAGAAGAGATATGCAAATAGATATATGTTGTGTGCAGTGTTCATTCTTCAGTTTTCTCTTAAAATACATCAGGGCCTTTAAGCTGTTGCTATTGAGATGGAACGTTAATAGATAGAGACTCTAGGTAACTTGTATACTTGTATACAGTTACCTTCTCAAAACACCTGGTAGTGTTTCTCACTGCTGGCCATTAGGAGGCGCTGTTTAGTTTCTAGTGTCCGTCAGAGCTTGTCTTCATACTACCTTTGACACTGTGCTGATCAGCACCTTCATGATGTATTACGGTGACTATATAGTTCCCATGGTCATTGTTTGTAAAGGTGCTGATCAGTTGACCAAAGCGTGTGCTGCTCTGAGACATTTGTTTTCCTCAGCAGTATAAAGATCTCATCTGAAGATCAGTGGACATGTCATTGTGATTAGGCTATGGTGCTGTTATGGTGATTGTTAGTACTTTTTGGTGCTTGAAACTTGTGGCTCTATGAGGAAAAGATTTATGTTAAGATTCTTCAGATTCTCCTTTTGTGTTGTAAAAACAAGCATAGCCTATACAGGTTTAAAGCGATATAAATAATGGCAGAATGTTAATGTTCAGCATCTCGTTTAATCTTCTGAGGTCCTCTGAAAACTGTTTTTTTTTTTTTAATTTCATGACAATGCAAAAGTGTGTGTTTAAAACATTCTTTATTTTTCGTATCAGATTACATTTTTAAAACAGTTCATGCAGAAATCTGAAGTCTTCCACACTAATGACACGAATCACTGTGATGACTACCCAGGAGGAAACAAGTGCACTTAGTGTTCATTTTCACACACTCATTTTGTACTATAAATACAATTATACTAATAGTAGTATAAACTATTATACTAAAAATGAACCTACTAAGATAATCTTAAGAACATCTAAGTGTACTCAACTGTGCTATTTTGGGACACCATAAATATGAACTAAAATGTGCTTGTAACATACTTTCTCTGTAAAAAAAAAAAAGTATTTAGTTACAACTTTTGAGAGTACTAGTGTATGAAAGATGGTTTCAAGTTACAAGTGGTAACTAAATACATTTTTTAAACACAGAGGTAGTATGTTAAAAGCACATTTTAGTTCATATTCATGGTGTCCCAAAATAGCAGAGCTGAGTACACTTAGATATTCTAAAGATTATCTTTTAAAAAGTACTAAAGAATCATTTTTAGTATGTTAAGTACAAAATTAGTGCATGAAAATAGAGCACTTTAAGTACATTGTGGAAGTGCACTTTTTTTCTCCTGGGTTTGTCCACAAAATTCACAAATATGGATACATTTATGTATATGACATAATAAAAGACAGTTGTGGAATGATATTATTCACGATTAGATATTTCTAACAAGTAGTAACAGTAACAGGCTCCAGTTAAATAAGGGTGAGAGCATGACAGGTTGGTTTCAGATTAATCAATTACAGGATACAAAAAGAAAACTTTCCTTTTTGATGAACCTAATAATCCTTTGTTACGTATCAAAACCAAAAGGAAGATCATGCTACAAATAGAAGAGTAAACACGAGCATAAATAACAGATTAGGTAGACAGTTTGAGACACAGTAACAAATATACAGACACGGGTGTTTTTTAAACTAAGCTCTTTGAAGCATAATGGTGTTTATATTTACTGGAAATGTTTCCATGTATATCTCTGGAGCTCTCAGGAGAGAGAAAAGGCCTTAATCCAGCTAATCTGTAATTTCCTTGCCCACAAACCCGCTGTGTGTGTTCAGATCAGCAGTGGACGGCTCGGAGTCTGTGCTGTCTGCTCTCATGGACGCTGTGGTTGCTCTGTGAGAAAACACAAAATAAACATAGTAGGGAAACTCAAGAAAGGAATCAAAAACCAAATGGTGTTATAAAACTCTTTCAGAAACAGTGACGCTGATCTGTCAAAGCCTTTTCTGTCTACAAAATGTCTAAACAGCTTCAAAACTTGAAGGTTAGTTGAATATAAGTTCTACAGTATACTTTACTGTAGAAAGTATACTGTAAAGTATACTTTACTTTACAGTATACTAGCTAGCTAGCTGGTTGCTGTATCTGTTCTTAATGTAGGCCATCAGGACAGGTGAGATCTCAGCTCAGGGCTCCAGACAGGTGCACAGATGCTAATCTACAGGGATTGAGTTGAGCCTCACTCAGATTAACACTGCTGATGAGATTAACATGAAAAGGGGGGCAAAACCGGGTCGGGTTCTCCAGATTCACAACCCCTTATTTCAGACATTTTCTGTCATATAAGACTTGTGCTGTGAAATAAATATGTGAGCAATTCCCCTTTCGTTAAAACTTATCCATCTTTCTTTTCCTTGTCATCTCAGAGAGCCTGTTATTGTTGTTGTTGACATGGTGTCTATGTAACCTATGATTATGAAGATTCCAATCAGAACAGGTTCTTCCAGTTCTTCTGGGCTTCTGCAGGTTATTCCTCTTGACTGACATCACTTTTATATGAAGTTGAAATATTAAAAGTTTGATAGTTTGAATACAGTTATGCATCATTTTTGAAAGAGACCTTTGAAAGATTGAGGTTGACAGACAAAGAAATTATCAATTCTACAAAGAGTCATCATGCTTTCATGATGGGTCACTGTCCATGAAACCAAACGTAAATGTAAAACATCTATTCAATTTCACATAGTGTGACATTTTCAGTAAAACCTCCACTGTAGAAAGTGCTGTGTAACATGATAAAAGACACCAATGTTCAGTAAATAGTTATATTTTACAAACATTAGTAGTTGGAATATACATTCCTTCTGGCAAGAAATACAGTTGGTTAACTGCAGTAACGCTATACTGTTTACAGTTTCGAGGCAATATGGTAAATTGACATAATAATATAGAATATGATTTACAGGTGTGAGATTGGCAGCACAAACACAACTCTGCAGCGCACTTTGAATGTCAGCGGGAGGAAACGGTTCTCGCACACACAGAACGAGCAGATACGAAACGTGTAGGGCAAGGGGAGATTTTCCACTAGTTAATCGATCACGCATGGTTTCATTATTTCGGGCGGATAAAAAAAAAAAAAGATATAAATATACTTGGGCGGCCGTTAATATACCTGGGCGGCCCGCACAAGTAAAGTCTATGTGTGGGAAACAATGGATTCTTAACATTGTAAATGGTGATGGGGTGATGATCAGTTGTATGGCAAGATAGTAGCAATCTTCCCAATGATAAATCTGAGGGAAAGAGATGGGTGTTTGTTTCCTGAAATGTAGTAGCTATTAACAAGTAGCTGATATATGAACTAGTTTTAGACTAAACGAAACCACAATTATGTTGATGAAGGCGGATCAGATTAGAAAGATTTAATCAGCAGGCTCGGTCATCTTCCACTGTTTTTGTATCAGGCGCATCTGTTGTGTCTGTTTTGTACGTCACCTACTTCACTAAATCCTTGAACTATTCAGACCTATATCATGCCATACATTTGCTAGGTATTGTATCACATGCAGTGACACTGAGATACTCACCCCTCACTGGTCAAAGGCGTGACATCATTGTCCTGGCCCTGTTGTTTTTTGGCATTAGGCAATGACTGTGGCTGCTCACTGTGGGATGACCTTTGACCCGATGGACTGTGTCCCATAAAAGAAGGTTGAGGATGAGTAGTTGGCAGTCTTCCTCTGGCAGGTTCTCCCCATGGCCGAGGTAAAGTAGACGTGCATGAACGTGTCCATGTGTGGGGGAGTGATTTGTTCTCCTGACAGAACACGGCCCGAGCTTCACAAAATGATTGTGTCCCATAAGCAGGAAGGTTGTTTTCTTCGGCCATTGCACATCTGTGTATACTAGAGGTGGCAGATGTTGTGGATGGAGTCCACTTCCCACTCGGGGGGTAGGCTGTGGATGGAGGACTTGGCACTGCGTGGCGCACAGTGGGACAGGAGGGTGGAAGCCGTGCCCTCGAGACAGGTGGAGTTGTTGGAGGAAAACTTTTTGCTTGCATACTTGCAGTCTCGCCCTCATTGTGGTTTTCACATTCTTGATAAAGAGTGGAAACGTGCAAACCTGCATTAGCCGGGGCTGTTTTCCCAGAAGACTCTGCAGGCTGATGAACAACTTTGCGGCAATTCTGGTCAAGGGTGTGTGCTGAATCTCTTTCAGAATCCACCCCAATCGCTTTTTTGTATTCCTGTTCAATGCAGGAACCCGGCAAAGCATCTTGCCTCACAGGCTGAGTCATTGAGAAGCTCATGGAGCCTCGCTGTCTGCTTGCTCTGTTGGAGAGCACAGTCTCTCTTTGCATTGAAGTGCGGAGTCTTTGCCCTCTGCACTGTAAATCATGAGCCCCCTCCTCAGTGGGAAACCCTAAACTGCTTTCAAATGAGTTGTCCATGAGCATCTCTGGGGGTGGAGGTGGGAGGCTGTCTATATCCAGTTGCTCAGGTCTGGGTTTAAGCGGATGGATGCTACTCTTGATATTCCCACTGGTGGTAAGAGCTCCTCTGCTATTCTGCAGCAGTGGGAGAGTGCATTTCTTGTTGCCCCTGACTTTTATTGGTTTTTGGTCTAAAGGACTTTGTCTTGAATTGTCCTCCACCCCTTGGCTAAAAGTATTAATAAGCCTCTTGACAGCATTTCGCCCAGGTGGATCTGGAGTAAACTTTGGAGGAGAGCTTGGTGGTATTGCCCTGAAAGGCCCTTTGCTGCCATACTGGAGGCCATAGTATCGCGCTGCGCACTGTCCTCCTGATGAACTTCTTCTAATCTTTGTCCAAACATGACCCCCGTGTACAATTTCTTCTGGCAAGTTATTTTTTATCCTCCAGTGAGGTGTTTGCTTGTTCCTTGGGTTTCCTTGTTGCTGATTAGGATCTGATCCTTCTGCTTTGCTACACAAACACTCGGCGGATTGTGAGTGCTTTGGTCCCCTTAAATGGCGGTACTTTAGTTTTACCTGAAAGGTATTGTCTGCCGTTTTGGGCCGTCTGGTTTTTCTGGTCTTGACCTGGTCTTGCTTTTGAAGACTACCCTGAACTGGAGGATGGGTGGAGTCTGGCTCAAAAGACCTACACATTGTTCCCCTCGTCTTGTCGGCCAACCCACCACTGACTTCATTCTCAAGAGCTGCATCCTCCTCCTCATCATCAACCTCATCATCATCATCATCATCATTATCTGTATCCTCATTGGCATTAAGGAATGGCTGATCTGGAGAGCAACTGCTGGTCAAGACAGATACTATTCCAGTGTTTGCTCCTGATCCAGAGCTCCCTCTGTTTCGACGGAGACGCTCCGAGCCATTCTGACACTCGTTGTCTGCACCTATGCCGCTGTCCTCACTGTGAAGAGCAGAATCTTCTGGACTTGGTTTCCTGAGGGCAGCAGCTTCCACACGGGATGAGACCTGCTTCAAGCGCTCCTCTGCCGCATGCTTAGCAAGCAGCTTCTCTCCTAATATCTGAGACAGGGACCCATAGTACTCAGCTAGATCCTGTAAGGCTGAGTCACTCAGGCATTTCATAGAGTCTCCCACAGAAATCATTTTAGCTGTGGAGTGAAGAAGCATCTGCTGCAGCAGTTCGGAAGGAAGCTGGGAGAAGTTTAGTTCATTGCTGGGTTTGGTTGTTGTAGGTGGATAGTCTTTAAGTGAAGCGGGCCATGTCATGTTGTGTCCATGTTCCCTCAGCAGGTGTTCACCCTCAGAGGCCATTTCCTCCAAAGCCTGGTTAATCTCTTCATAGTGCAAGACTACTGATGCTACTGTGGTCTGTACAGAGAGATGGGTCTGAGCAGCCTGGCTCAAGAGGCCTAAAAGAGACTCATATTTTGATATGCTGGGGTTTAGGTACGCATAGGCTGCCTGGTGGGCTTTCAGTATGAACTCTGCCTTTGACTGCGCATAGGAATTTTTTCTCAGTCTATGTTTCCTTTGCTTCCTCCGCTTTCCTTGATTAACTTTTGTCCTTATCCCCTCAGTTCCTTCTCTCTGGTTTTCTAAGAGACCCTCTTGTGCACTTTGTCCATCCTGAGAGCGAAGCACATCTAGCATCTGCTCAGTAGCATTTTCTTTGGCTGTCACAATGGCGTCACAAACTACATCAACTACTGAGGATGTCTTACCTTGCGCATATTTTTCATTTTCTTGTATCTCTGTTGCTGTTAGTCCTTCTGTAGCTGTGCTTATCTCTACTTTGATTAGACGTTGTGCCCCATCAGAAAGCAGTTCCGCATTCTTGTTTTCTGGTGATGCAGACAGTGTAGCTTTTTTACTGAAAAGTTGACCTTTAGAGGGAGAGCAGCCCATGTTGATGGGAAAAACCTCTTCCTTTTGATCAGATGTATCGACTGCAGGTTTAAAAGTGTTGTGTTAGAAATCCTCAGCTTGGTTTTTGTTTGCGCACCATACCAATTGTCCTTAAAATCCTTAACTGTCAGAGTCCACAGTTCCTATCCTCTATTTCTTTGACCGTTTTCGATCAAGATTTACCACTGCCCAAGGTGATGTTTTGTATGCCATAGAGAGCCCAAGATTGAGAAACAGGACTGAAGCTTCCAGTCTTTCCCACATGCACATATGGTCACACTACAGGAATAAAGCGCATGCGTAAGACCATAAGCTCATCTTGCTAATAAGATACCCTGCTGGTTACCTCGTCTTCTTATTTTTACCCCTGGTGAATTCTGATTGAATTATCAGTATGTGAGTGTTATAATCAAAATTTATTGTAAAAATGTGAAGTGACATCAGTGTTTTCTAAATTGGTTACAATATTCATCAAAAAATTGTTCAAGTTACTGTTTCAATTTTGTTTCTGTGCTTTCAACAAACAACAGTAGTACAGATTAAATTAAGTTCAGAGTGGCTTGGAGCTGGAGTATTTTGGTAAGTTGTTTACTTCTGACTGAAATCCCCCTGGACCTCTACCAGTAATGTCTGCAATCTGCTGGCAAAGGCAAGGATTTAAACAGAATGATCCAGCAGACACTGATAACAGCATTAAAGTTCAAAGCTCAAATTAGTTTTTATTGTTTATTAAATGTAAAGACACAGTACAAAAATAGGTGTGTAATTCCTGTGCCATGGACCAGATGAAGCAACAGTGGTGTGAGTGGGGTTGATCATTTTTGAAATTACTACCAAGAAAGTAATTAAGCAGTATTCCAGACAATTTGTCACATAGTGCTTCACAGAATAAAGTAATGATCAAAACAAAGCAAAAGGTAAATCTTAACAAAGGATGACGTCAACACATAACCATACAATCATGCATATAGTCAAACAAACAAACAAACAACAACAACAAAAACAAATTTAATGTAATGAGATTAAGTAAAGACCAACTTATACAAAAGGGTTTTTAAAAGTTCCTTAAAACTGGCTTTGGGCTGAGCTGATCTCAAACTCCATGGAATGTTGTTCCAAAATCTAGGTGCAAAAACAACAAATGCTCAACCTCCCTTAGTTTCTGGTTTCAGACCTTGAAAATGAACTACCATTTTTTTAAACGATCATTAAGAACTTGATGATATGCTTTGGAGACATTAATTCTGAAATATAGGGAGGGTCTACAATGCAAATCTTAAAATGTAATGACTAAAATGGTTATATCTATTTTATATTTAATTGGTAGCCAATGTCGTGGCAGGCTAATCTGGGGTAATATGGGTGCTATGAAGAGTTTGGGTTTGAGTTTGAAGTCAGGAAAGTGTAGACTTACTAAGGCATATGTACAATGAATTACAAGATATAATGAAATAAAAACATGTAAAAGCCTTTCCAGATCTTAAATATTTACAAACCTTCAGTTTTTTTTATTATTATTTTGTAATTGATAAATACAGGATTTAACTACTTCTTTTAACATGCACATCTATAGACAAATTAGAATAAAAATAACAGTAACACTTTCTATGAAGCCCATATTTATAATACATTATAAGGGTATTCCTATGGCATTATAATGAATGCATAATGCATTATAAAAACCTTATAATATGTTATATCATCTTATAAATAATCATAACAACAATTATAATACATTATAATCATCTGATCTGATATCTGATCTTATGGCTGTTTGAGAAAAAAAAAACTATTACTATTATTATTACTACACTTATAGGTGGTCCTTGATGGCTTTAAGTAAAGTAGCATGAGAAGGATGGCAAGATATGAGACTTATAATTCATTATAACTATGAGAAATATAATCCATTGTAACTTAAGTGGATGCATCATGTTCACTGTGTGTTATACATAATCATACTCTTAAAAGCTATAACCACAAATAAGTAAATATTATAATACATTAAAACTGTTCTTATGAATATTCATAAGATGATATAACATATTATAAGCTTTTTAGAATGCATTATGCATTCATTATAATGCCTTAAGAATACCCTTGTAATGTATTATAAATATGGGCTTCATAGAAAGTGTTACCAAAATAACAACTAAATTTCTAAAAAAACCATTCTTGCATTTACCACCAGTGCACCTAGTATTGGTTTTACCATGTTTGCAATAACATCTGAACCAATTTATACACCATTACATTTAGTACACTAATTCATAAATGCAGAGTCCTTGTTTAAGTATAAATATATGTATAAAAAATGTAAAAAAATACAGCAAAAATGATTAAAACACCCTTTTAGCACCTTTAAACAATGAGTACAGTATTGGTACATTTACAATTGTAAATTCAGTTGCTGAAAGAATGCAAGACAACCTCTTTATTTTTATTGAGTAGTGTTTCTTTGTCTCAGCTTGGCATGGCGGGACACTGTTAGGTCTTTACTGCCTCTATCTGTATTAAATAAGTCCACAGTCTTTATAGAACTGGATACATCTTTAGAAAATGTGCTGATCTCTATCACCGATGCTCCTACACCTTTGCAGAAGATGCCTGAGTCTGGAGTGATTCGACCCGTCTCATCTAATACAGTGATGTTTGCATTGGCCATGTCATCTTTAACGTATCTAGCCAACCTGCCTATGATCGAGGCCCTTGAGTTCTCGGACAGCTCCCACAGGACTATGTAGCACTTTGGGACAAAATGACAAAACATTATGCCATAGTTGGAGGCCAGGATGGCTGAAGCTTGAACAATGTGCCGCTGCTCTGTCTTGTTTCTCTCAATATAAATGGGAATAAAGCAAAGCCAGACAAACAGATGAATCAACATGCTGAAGATGATGACACCAGTCTCGTTGAAATCATGGGGGACTTTTCTACCCTTGAAAGCAAGAAAGAAACAAATGAAGGCCAATAGAGCAATGTAACCATGCATCACCCCAAAACCTACAATTGAGCCCTCGTCACAGACAACGTATTTTTCCATGCCAGTTCCAGGCCACTTTAAATCTGGGCAAGGAGACTTGAAAACCAGCCAGAACAATAGGATGATACCTTGACCACCGGTAAGCAGGACCAAATTGATAAGAGGCTTGTAGAGTTTTTTTAACCTATGCTGCTTGTCCGGATCAAAGGCCATGAAAGCCAGGAAAGTGCGGTAGGCTTTAACCAGTATGCATGAGACACAGAGGGTGAAACCGAGACCGTACACGGCCTGCTGTGCCCGACACAGATGCTCGTTTGGCCTGCTGATGAACATGATTACACTGATGAAGCTGACCGCCAACCCCAGTAACATGAAACAAGACATTGTATTGTCAGCCTTTTTGATTACTATTGTGTTTCTGTGCACATAGAAAATGATGAGTGAAGTCAACACGAGAACCAAGCCTATTGCTGTAGCTGCTAACAGAGCTATGGGATAACTGTCCTTCCAATCCAGATACTTCTCCTTGAATTTCCTGCATTCACGGTCTCCCTTATTAGACCACATTCCATCAGGACATGTCAGACATTCAGGTAGATCTGAAAAAGAAAACGTGTACAGTCGTCAGATTTGTAGTAGAAATGCTGAATATATAATGCTATCTGTCCTGATGAGCTTTATTATTTTTAGCAGTTTATTATTTTTATTATTGGTACCGATATTGGAAGCATATAATTGCTCTCTGGATCTCTCTGGAAAACTTGATTGTGATTGGTCATTGGTGTTGTTAAGATGTCTGATATCCCAGTTTAGTGAGTCTAAATGGATCAGTGTGTCAGTCAGGTAAAGTGCTGTACTTTATGTTTCTTGTATTACTCCACACTGTCTGTCCTCTCAATTAATAGAATTATTCATGCTCTAATATTTAAAGTTCATCTACAAATTTTTTTGGTAAGAAGTGGAATGTTATACAGTTACTGCTTTACCTTGGGGTTCTTTTTTTTCACCATAATGACCAGCTGACTTTTAGGTAATTTATGTTTTTGTCATTTAGATTCAGGTTTTCATGTCTTTTATTTTGTATTGTCACAGTTATGTTCTTTGTTCATGTCATGAAATGCAATATTTGTTCAGTTCAACATAATCACATCCTGTTTAAATACTAATAAAGTGGGGGTATTTATGCTTTTATCAGTGTTATGATAAACGTGACTCAATATGACATTGCAACTACAGTAAAAAAATATTTTACTGTTCTAAAAACACAGATTTGTGGCCATTATTTGGAATCGAAAAGTTTAGAATAAACCCGAAACACACGTGATCGTTGTCATGCGGTGAATCTGGCCAATCGTGAAACAGCTGTGTCGTGATCAGCGCTCCTGCAGTCGCTCTGAAGAAACTGCTCTCGAATCGCTCTCGCGGCACTTTGATGCAACACGAGACAGTCACATGGCGTCGGCGCCGTCTCAAGTCGGACAAAATTTCTAACCGGCATGCACTGCTTCAAGTCAGAATTTGATCGATCTGCGCAGCACTGCGTTAAAGGGATAGTTCACCCAAAAATGAAAATGTGATGTTTATCTGCTTACCCCCAGGGCATCCAAGATGTAGGTGACTTTGTTTCTTCAGTAGAACACAAACAAAGATTTTTAACTCAAACCGTTGCAGGCTGTCAGTGAGATCGGTCTGTGCAAGAAACTGAACAGTATTTATATCGTTTTTTTACCTCTGATGCATTGCGTGACTCGTCTTCTTCTTCTTCTTGCATTACGGCGGATCGCAGACTTATAAGTACATTACCGCCACCTATCTCTCAAATGGACCATTGACACTCCAGATAGGTGGCGGTAATGTACTTATAAGTCTGCAATCTGCCATAAAGCAAGAAGAAGAAAACGCATCACGCGCCGGCTGTTGAGGACGTGCCACCGTTCAGGATAGTTCAGACATTGCGTGATTCAGAGGTAAAAAACGATATAAATACTGTTCAGTTTCTTGCACAGACCGATCGTTTTGTGTCTTTACACATCAATGTATCGTCACGAGCCGCAGGGTTTAATTTGTGTATGTTTTTTTTTTACTCTCAAAGCCGTGATTCACATTCACCTCCATTATATGACTGACAGACTGCAACGGTTTGAGTTAAAAATCTTCGTTTGTGTTCTACTGAAGAAACAAAGTGACCTACATCTTGGATGCCCTGGGGGTAAGCAGATAAACATCACATTTTTGAACGCACCTATTCTGATTTGTTCTTTGAGTCATGTGGTTCTCAGTTCTGTTTTGTAATTGGTTTATCATCTTGATTGTTCACATGTTTTCCTTGTTACTCATTAGTCTCTGTGTATATATAGCTCTCGCGTTTCCATTGTCTTTTGTCTATGTAACCTGCTGTTAGGTGAGTTTGTTTCAAGGTCATGCCAAGTCAAGTCTCTGTTCATCTTGTATTTGTTCATGTTTTGGGTTTAAATGAACTGCACTTATGTTCAGCTTACTTGCCAGCAGTGGATATTGGTTAAGGTACAGTACCTTACATTATACCTGTGGTTCTTAATCCGGGTCCTGTGGACCCCCACTCTGCATATTTGGTATGTCTCACTTATCTAACACACTCGGTTCAGTTCATGGATCTCTCTCCTAATGAGCTGATGATCTGAATCAGGTGTGTTAAACAAGGCAGACATGCAAAATGTGCAGAGTGGGCGTCCCCGGGACCAGGATGAAAAAACCACTGCATCATCTTAATTAAACAAGTAGACAGACATAGACAATCGAACTGTGAAGCAGTTGATCAGGGGAACCTGCATGCGACTTAAGAAGTCTAGTGAGTCCATTTTGACTATTAGCCAAAGTGTCAGCATGGGTGCTTCCTCAATGAGCAGTAGTGAAACAAAAAAGAAAAACAACAGAATTGAACATGAATTCTAATTACCCCATCCATCAGTATAATTTCCTTCACCACACTGAACGCAGTTGTAGCAACAGGGGATCTTAGATTGGTTCTTCGCAGTACCAGGTGGGCAAGACTCTGAGCACTTGGACTTGGGGAGCTGGAGGATAAAAGAGAGGTGTGCTATAAATGGTTAAAGAAGAAGACATTGTAACTGTGGACAATGATTGTCAGCTGCCGACCAAATCGCTGGAATTGAAGACGGCATAACTCATTGTGCTATTTATCCTTTGGAATTGACTGAGGATCGTCATTTCTCCATTTTTCAAGAGGAATTTTCCCACAACTTCAATAATGCGTTCATCATTATTTTCCTTCCACATTATGAGGTCGTAACCATCCACAAAGTCACCATTTTCATCGAAAAAATATGTATTGCCATCAAGCGTGAAATTCACACTGCGCATACTTTCCACTAGCTGCAAAAAAGTGTAAGTGTCCTTGAGATTAAAAGAAGTCCTTGATTGTGGTTAATGGCTGTTACACACTTGTTGCAAGAACTCTCCATTAACTAATGATAAAAATGAAGACAGACATGCGTTACTGTTGTAAATTATAATTGTACTGTAGCAAAATGAATTCTGATAAAATATCTCAATTTTATTTACAATACAAGTTACAGTTCTAATATTTGTGTTAAAATCTTCACTTTCAAATGTTCAACCCTCAAGCTTAAAACATGTCAAATCCTCACTGTAAAGAGCTGGCTTGAGAAATCTCACCTGCCAGGGTGGGAAGTTGGTATCTCCAGAGCAGCCAGTCTCGTTGCAGGTCAGCAGCACCCTGAGCCCATGAGCGAAAGCATGTATGGCCACTCTCTCTCTGTAGGCCTCTCTCAGGTCCACTGCGTGCAGCACATCATCTACGGCGCAGGTGGAGGGCGACAGGGAGCAGTTCAGTCGCAACTGCTTGTACTCTTCTATGAAGTCATTTCTTGCTCCTGGTGTTGGCCTGAGGTTTTTCAAGTAGTCTTCGAACCCTGGTGTAATTCCCATGGAAAAGGAAAAGCCAAAGATTTCACCCACTTTGTTGATGTCTTTCATTTTTGTTAAGAAGCGGTTCATGGACCAGGCGTCGCTCGCGATCCAAATTCTGCTTGTGTTGGTTTGGATCATCTCCTTGAAAAGTTTCTCCACTAGCTGCTCCTTCAGAATGAGCAGCACGACCTTGGCTTTAGATTTTCGTATACTCTGAGCAACATCTTTGATGTGCTTATCGACATCAACATGGTCCAAGTAGTGTGGAACCACTTTCTCAAAGTTAGCACATATTTTTCCCTCGGACTCTTGCATGAAGCTTTGGTAGGCCGCTCTACCGTAGTCATCATCTCCATACACGACACCAACCCAGTTCCAGGAGAAATGAGACATGAGTTTGACCAGAGCCTGAGTTTGGTAGACGTCACTGGGAATCACGCGCATGAAGGATGGATATCGCAGTTTGTCGCTCAGGACTGGAGAAGAGGACGAGCAGCTGATCTGTTGACAGATAAACCTCATGCCTTAGTTTTCTGCAGACCGTGACTAGTTACCTGACTAGAGTTACAGAGAGTTTCACTGGGCTTAAAGCGATTGGTCACCCAAAATGGACAATTCTGCCATCAGAAAGAGAAATTATACAGCTCTTGTCACACAATGAGTCTGCCAAGCTCCAAATACGACTTGTGTGCTACGTTCTACGTTTTCAAAATCATACACTAGCATTGACTAAAGGACAGAAAATGTGTTTACAACAAGTGTTTATCAGTGATAATCTTGCCATTTTTTAATCTAGATGTGGGCCAGAGTCATGTCTTGTTCTTTTCCACACCGAAAGCATCACATGACTTCAGAATGCATGGAATATACAGTACAATGTAAGTCAGGACTACTGATTTGACAAGTGTGGCCAATGTGAACCTGTGTAGTGTGGAAAAGAGCTGCATGAAGATTCTTCAAAAATTATTTCCAGAAGAAATAAAGCCGCACAGGTTTGGAGTGGCATGAGCGTATGTAAAAGATGAGTATTTGGGGGATTATTCAGGTAAACATTGGCTGTAACAGTTAACAAATTACCTGAGGAAACAGGTAGAGGCTGAGGAGCTTGGCGATAGCGATGGATAACTCTGAGTATCTTTCTCCCAGAAGAGCTTTCACTGGCGGACGGAAGTCTGTGTAGTCCACAAGGGCCGGCAGAGATCCGTTAACGGCCAGTAAATGTTCCACACAGTGCAGTGCTTTGGTGGGAGATGCACAAGGATCACATACTTCATATCCCAGCTTAATTCCCGGAAGCAATGTAGAGTTATTAATTTCTTCAATTGTGTGGATGGCGCTCAGCGATTGTATAAATGTGGTCAGATCAAAACTGGTAAAAAGAGAAACAGACTTCTTAGTTGTGCATTAGTTAGGGTGACCAGATGTCCCCATTTTCTCTGGAAATGTCCCCAGTTTACTGCACATTTAAAGTATAGTTTAAATATGAATACATTTGCAGAAAGCACAAACTTTGTGCTCAGGGTGAGTCTAGAACAGTGGTTCCCAACTCTGGTCCTGGAGTATGTCAATGATACACATTTTCATTGTCTTGGTTTTTGTAAAGATCTACAGGGGTTGGACAAAATAATGTCATCAACACCCAATTATTATAGGGGTTAATATAATTTGTGTAGACTACAGTGAAAAAGCAAACATTGCAATTGTATTTTATATATATTTTTGTAATCTATATTCTCCAGGTTGTATATCAGTATAGTATAAGTTGTGTTCAGCAGTCTCAGTACAAGTCGTGGGTGAAATGGGTGATTGTCAGACGTCCATAAAGGACAAATCATGAGAACCCGTTCAGCAGAAGCATCTGTAACCTCAACAGCACAATTGTTAAGTGTTTTAAGAACAACAGTCCGACTGCAGACACAAAGCATGGCAAGACTTCATCAGCAAAGAAAAAAGTGGGTGAAAACAGAAAGTGAATGACAGGCACTGTCGAGCATTAATAACAATTGTGTCCAAACAGCACAGAACGACTGCAGCAAAGTGTCAGCAAACCTCAAGATTCACCTAGAAGACCTCGTTTCCACCAAAACCAACCACAGAGAACTTCACAAAGCCAACATCAATGAACAAGCTTTAATCCCAGACACTGGTGCTAAAATGCTGTTATGATCATTAAAACTGGAGAGTTGGAGCACAAGATGAACTTCAACATCTGCCCTTGTCAGACCTGACTTACAGGATGAAACCACTGTAGACATTTTTGGAGAGAAGAGAGAGAAGCTCCAACGTCTCTAAACCACTGGCAGATCTTTTTGATCCGACTGCAGACACAAAGCATGGCAAGACTTCATCAGCAAAGAAAAAAGTGGGTGAAAACAGAAAGTGAATGACAGGCACTGTCGAGCATTAATAACAATTGTGTCCAAACAGCACAGAACGACTGCAGCAAAGTGTCAGCAAACCTCAAGATTCACCTAGAAGACCTCGTTTCCACCAAAACCAACCACAGAGAACTTCACAAAGCCAACATCAATGAACAAGCTTTAATCCCAGACACTGGTGCTAAAATGCTGTTATGATCATTAAACCTGGAGAGTTGGAGCACAAGATGAACTTCAACATCTGCCCTTGTCAGACCTGACTTACAGGATCAAACCACTGTAGACATTTTTGGAGAGAAGAGAGAGAAGCTCCAACGTCTCTAAAACACTGGCAGATCTTTCTGATAGACGACAAACAACTGGAGACTATTCAAAAGTTGTATGAATCTAAAGGCTAGAAGCTGTATTAAAGGCAGAAGGTGCAAACACCTTAATCATGAAATATTGCCTATTTCCCAAGTGTTCACATTATTTTGTCTACCCTTGCATTTCTAAAAGTTGTAATACTATTTTAATCTGTTTGCAGTGGTTACTATTTTTCATGTGGTATTTGGTGAATTGTATTAAAACCAGTTCGGATCAGGTTGACCGGCAAACATGATACTAATTGTTAGTTAAAACAATAGTACTGTACATGGAACATACAACAAACACACAAAAATGTGTTCTCCTCATTTTTAATTCATCAATTATAGGTGAAGTTTCAGTTATGTTTTGACCAATTGGCTGGTTTCCATTTCAGAAATCAGGTCAACATAATATTAGTAAGAATCCATAAGATCCGTGTTTTCTGCTGTACATATTGGGATAGCAGCATTTAAAAACAAGAAAGTCTTGTGCATACTTACCCTGAACAAATGAATGGCTGTGGTTTAGTTCGTTTGTGAAGGTTGATTACTCTAGTGTGAATTGAGCTCAAAATTGCGCAGTTAACATCTCCATCCAGGTAAGCTCCGCTCAGGGGGTTTTTGCAGTGGACCCACAAACCTGAGCACAGCATCATCACACCCAGCACACAGAGCTGAAGACGGCACCTCATCATGCTGAATGTGTGCAGCCATACTCTCGATAGTCTATTTATTGTAAAACTGGTTCTGCTTTTTGGGTGATGTGAGTCAGAAGGCTTGTTCTGGAGGTGATTGCGTTTGAACGTTACCTCTGATATGCTTCTGGAGGATTTCCCATGCATGGGCAGAAAAAAAGAGAAGTGGAGAGATTCACCTGCTCAGTCACATTTCTGTCATCCGTGATGGAATGTGGACTCATTCTGCAGGTTACAGTAAAACGGTTGGTTTCTTTTCATTCGCAGTCATAAGAAATGAAGCAATAATTATAAAATAAAAAAAGCAGTGAGAATAACAGGGAAATGAATACAAGCAGAATGTGATCTTACAAAAGATCTTTTTCACATTTCCGGATTTCTCAGCAGTGGAAGTCATCATAGTTGGGTTAACTTCGAGAGCAGTGAATGGGAGATGACCACAAAGAGAAGTGGAGAGATTCACCTGCTCAGTCACATATCTGTCATCCGTGATGGAATGTGGACTCATTCTGCAGGTTACAGTAAAACGGTTGGTTTATTTTCATTCGCAGTGATAAGAAATGATGAAGCAATAATTATAAAATAAAAAAAGCAGTGAGAATAATAAGGAAATGAATACAAGCAGAATATGATCTTACAAAAGATCTTTTTCACATTTCCGGATTCCTCAGCAGTGGAAGTCGTCATAGTTGGGTAAACTTCGAGAGCAATTAATGGGAGATGACCACAAAGATATATTTTTTTGCATTCCCATTTGCTCAAATATCAAAAGCAAAACTCCATGATAGTGTTTTCACGACTTTCAGTCAAAGGAAATAAATTGAGAGAGACTGATAAGTGATAACGGCAGTCAGAAGAGAAAACACTGTCAGATTTACCATCACTCCCATAGACAGTGCATTAGAACCACCCTCGCATTAGCATTAAGTAGTTTCTTTTTTATTTGTAATTTGATGCAAAGGTGATATAACACAAGGTATAGTGTTATAAATGTACATACATTTAAAAAAATAAAAATATAAAAATCTTTGGAGGATTTACAATGCTTATGACAGTTGAAATGCATCATCGCAGTCTTGTGAAAAGGGTTCATGTAATATCCTACATACTGACACTGACATTTTGTGCCAATTAATATCTGTTGAATAGTGAGGTGTTGCTTTCAAATAACTGCTACACAAAAAACACTCATGAAGAAATTATTAATTTTAACCAGGCATTTAGAGGGTTTTTTGTATAGTCACCTGAGACAAGATTAGGTTTTCAGAGTTCTGCAGTTGATTGTAGTGTCCCCTTCACTCTTCCTTTTCAACATTTGTAAAGAAAAAAAAATCCATCAAAATTGCATGCAATCTCAGGTCATTGTTCTCAAGTCAGTCTATTTGTGACTTAAATGAGAGATTCATATCATACGCTTTCATGTTACTAAGGAGCCTAAACACTGAAGTTAAAATGTACAAACGTTATTAAAAATCTGAAAACAAATGAGTAGGTACACAATAAAATAATTTCACTACATGCTCATTTTCCTTCACCTGAAACACTTTCCCAGAGAAACCAAGTCATTTGATAAAGACAGACATTTGGAAAATGTTTGTGCCCATATTTCATCGTGTGCATTCATCACAAACATCATAACAAGATTGAAGTTGGTAAAGTTGGTCTGTTCTAAATGACAGATGTACGTTCTTGAAAACCTCAGCATGTCTAAACTGTGAGTTCCTGTCACATTTTGCCAGCGGCTGTGTCCTCATCAGCACCATCGACCCATGATACTGTGGTTGACTTCTAAAGATATATTTGACCGATCTTTCTGGACACAGATTGTGTTTAGCTCCTGATTGATGCTCATGAGCTTACAGCAGAGTAATAAAAACAGCAGTCTTTGGACTGGGTCCAGGAATGGGATTTTATTTTCTTCAGGTTCTTTAAAAGCAGAACAAAAAGAGAATGTAGTGAAGCCGGATATACATGATTCCTAACTCAACAACAGATAAGAAATAAAAACAAACCTGAGCAGCTATGCGTGTGAAGTTTAATAGTTTTATCATTGTCTTGAATCAAACCAGGAATGTGCCCCAAGCGTTTACTTTTCCATCTAGAAATTTTTCATGTTCTGGGAATGTTTTCAGCAGCAAGTTTTATATTAGTTCCCAGAATGTACTGCTAAAAGGTAGGATAACATTCTCTAAAAACATTCTAAAAATGTTTATTGATAACATTATTAGAACATTATCCTCTAACATTCTAATTAAGATTTAAGATGGAAACTTTCCATTGGACAACGGGTGTGGACTCAAATGTTGCTCAGATGTCAAATTTTGGTTGAATGTAAAAACCCAACCTTTGCCAACTTCATTAAATAACTCCAAAAAAACAGTATTTCCAACTTCACTTATTATAAACCTGATTGACGTTATTTCTGTCATACATTTACACATGTTCTTATTGAGATTAACAGAGGTTTAGATGTTGATGTCTGTTTAAAAGTAATTGTTTTGTTTCATGTCACCATTATGGTGATCAGTGTTAGTTTTAGTTGGGCTATTTGACGCGTCACTTTCCAATGCTTTTCTCTAGTTGCTGTATCTATGGCTGTTATGGCAAAAACAGCATAAGAACACATGATTAGATGATGCTGGTTGCTTGCTGATAATTAAGATATCATCACGCAGCAGTCTGATTATCTGATTTCATACCATCTAATCTATGGTATTACATGCACGTTATTTATTACAGCAGCTCAATGGTTCAACAGACTGAGACCCAGCAGAATTTCAATCAGATCTTTTCAAGGATTAAAAAAAAATAATAACAATAATTGTTTGTCACACAAACATCAAGAATCAGTGTATGAATCTCAACAATGGTGACATGCTTCATGCTGCAATGTATTCTGGGTGCATCATACAAAACTCATGCAGGGCTCCCAGAATGCATTGCGGCATGAAGCATTTCACCGTTGTTGAGATTCATACACTGATTCTTGATGTCTGTGTGTGTCTAAGCATTCAGTAGTTCAAAGCGATTCGTGAACAATGTGATTTAAGAAGTACAGACAGCAATACAGATTGTTTGATTAAAACACTATTGGATCTTATGCTGTTGAAACACATTTACTATATTCACTAATATGAAATGAATAGCATAGATTAGACTCTAGATGAGAACATTCTGGGAGCTAAAATAAAACTTGACGCTGAAAACATTCCCAGAACATGAAAAATTTCGGTCCCACTTTATATTAAGTGGCCCTAATACCCGTGCACTTACATAGTAACTAAATGTGTATGTAGTATGTAACCACAGTGTAAGTACACATTGGTACATAGTATCTAGAGCTGTAATATTTATGTAACTACACACATGTAACAACACTCCGAATGGTTTGTGTAAGTACAAATGTGTAACAGGACATATATAACTACATTTTGTAGCAACAATATGTATAAGAGTAATTGGAACAATTTGATCCAGGGGGTGGAGATGGGTAGGTTTAGGGGTGGAGATGGGATCCAGGGGGTGGAGATGGGTAGGTTTAGGGGTGGAGATGGGATCCAGGGGGTGGAGATGGGTAGGTTTAGGGGTGGAGATGGGATCCAGGGGGTGGAGATGGGTAGGTTTAGGGGTGGAGATGGGATCCAGGGGGTGGAGATGGGTAGGTTTAGGGATGGAGATGGGATCCAGGGGGTGGAGATGGGAAGGTTTAGGGGTGGACATGGGATCCAGGGGCAGGAGATGGGTAGGTTTAGTGTGGAGATGGGATCCAGGGGGTGGAGATGCGCAGGTTTAGGGGTAGAGATGGGATCCAGGGGGTGGAGATGGGAAGGTTTAGGGGTGGACATGGGATCCAGGGGCAGGAGATGGGTAGGTTTAGTGTGGAGATGGGATCCAGGGGGTGGAGATGGGTAGGTTTAGGGGTGGAGATGGGATCCAAAGGGTGGAGATGAGTAGGTTTAGGGGTGGAGATGGGATCTAGAGGGTGGAGATGGGCAGGTTTAGGGGTAGAGATGGGATCCAGGTTGTGGAGATGGGTAGGTTTAGGGATATGTAAATTGGGAGGAGTTGGATCTCGAGTTGGAGTTGTTGCACCACTGTAATACCAGCGTACTTACATGGTAACTCCTCAGGAACTGTCCACTTAATATAAAGTGTAACATTCTGGACACCAACCACAATTTATATGTAAAGCCTAAGTTACTGGATGCTGCTGTGTAACTTAATATAAAGTACAGTAAACTACACTCTAGCATCTATTGCAATCTTAAATAGTAGAGTAACTATAGCAATTTCAAACAGTAGATTGTGATTACTACACTGTTTAATGAAAGAATTAATACAAACTGCCGGTGCAGAAACAACACAGAGATTGTCCTGTTGACGTGTTGATGTGTTTACATGAGCAGATACATCTGACTGGAATAAAGGAGGTTGGCTGGTGTTAAGGAGCCCTCTAGTGGATATTAAAATGTGTTTATTAGTCTGCTCTGAAAGCATGCAGGATTTGCTGCTTTATGCAACTGACTGAACTACTACTAATTTTAATAACACTTCCCTTATGATAATTTACCAATATTATTAAATGTGTAGTAACCATGTTTGTTTTGGTGGACTGATTTGTATAACTACAGTTTTACTATAAATACCATAGTTAAACTATGGTTAGTGTAGAAAAACTATGGTTAATTTGTGTTTACCATGGTTTAACTATATTAACATCTCGGTTACGTACGTAACATGGCTTTTCATACCACTGCTATGCTGATGACACTCAACTCTACCTCTTATTCAATCCTGATGATCCGACGATAGCTGCTCGCATCTCAGCTTGTCTTACAGACATTTCTTGCTGGATGAAGGACCATCACCTTCAACTCAACCTGGCTAAGACAGAACTGCTTGTGGTTCCAGCAAACTCATCGTTTCATCACAATTTCACCATCCAGTTAGGCTCATCAACCATAACTCCTTCAAAAACAGCCAGAAACCTTGGAGTTATGATTGATGATCAGCTGACTTTCTCAGACCACATTGCTAAAACTGCCCGGTCCTGCAGATTTGCTTTATTCAACATTAGGAAGATCAGGCCCTTTCTTTCAGAACATGCAACACAACTCCTTGTTCAAGCTCTTGTTCTATCCAGGCTGGACTATTGCAATGCTCTCTTGGCAGGTCTTCCAGCCACTTCTATCAAACCTTTACAATTAATCCAGAACGTGGCAGCAAAATCAATTTTTAATGAGATGAAAAGAATGCATGTCAGCTAAAAACACATCTCTTCCATCTCTATTTGACCCTCTAACTCTAGCACTCTCTAATCTAATTCTATTCTTTATATAAAAAAAAATGCCCCTTTTAGACTTGCACTCTATTAATTTACTAACTGCTTGTTTTCTTAAAAAACTAACACTTGCTTCTCTGTTCTTTTGGGTTGGGACCTCAATGTACATTTTGGTGTTTAATCTCCTACACAGTAAAATCCCGAGTGTTACATTAACACTGCTCTGAGCATATATGGTCCCACTCTAAAAGAGTGTTAAAGTAACACTGAAGCAGTGTTAAAGTTAATGAGATAATTATGTGATTAATTAAGTGCTGATTGATCATTAATGATGAACAGCTGCTGTTAACAAGCAGAATCACTGAAGAAAAGAGAAACACAAGAACTACAACTGACTTCAGTCACAGCCTTAGATAAAATCAACTGAAATAAAAGAAGACATTAAATCACTCAAGATCTCAACAGAAGATGATTAATCATCTCCACAAACAGCATCACCAGCTTCATGCATTACTAACCAGTTTGACTTTTTGTTTATCATGCGTCTAAAAATGTCTTATTAAGAATTAACAGAGATTTAGACTTTTTTTGTCATGCGTCTAAAAATTTCTTATTAAGAATCAGCAGAGGTTTAGATGTTAATGTTAATGAAAAGAATACAATTTGAAGTCACCGTTGTGGAGATAAGCGTTTGCTTTAGTTGGGCTCTTGACCCTTGACTTTTTAACATTAGTTTTTTCTGGTTGCTGTAACTGTGTTTAAGAAACACATTTGTTATGGCAAGAAAAACCAAGAGAAAATGTGTTCAGGTTATATTGGCCATTTTTTTTTGATGATGTTGTTGTCATGTAGTAGCCAGGTTCACTGATGTCATCAGTGGTAATGTGTAATAAAGTTTGTTACTGATCACAACTGTATTTTAATGAAATAATATGAAGAGTTTTAAAAACACTTTGCACACCAGTTTAGAACATCTGTAATGTTATTAATTAAGATTAATGTTGCATTGCATTCTGGGTGCACCAATCATAACTCATCCATGGCTCCCAGCATGCATTGTGACATGAATAAATTATGCAGCTGCATTGTCTTAGGATTTTCTTTTATTTGTACTATTTGCTTTTATTTTTGTTATTTGTTTGTTGTGACTTTTTACTGCCTCGTTAAAAAATCACATAAAAATGATCAGAATATTTTTTCACCATTGCTGAGATTCACATGCTGATTCTTCATGTCTATGAGTGCCAGAATTTAAACCTCTTTATGAACCGTAAAAGTCGTTTATGAAGGTTTTTCTCACATTGATATCTCATATAACTGCAACAATATAGAAATCACAAAAGCACTACAGTTTTAGATAAATTGCAATTCAAGACTCAGACACATGACATGATTTTATCATAAGTTCCTTCCCATCACATATGTGTTTAACACACACAATTGCACCAGCCAAAGAGAAACTTATATTTAAAAGGTCAAGGGTCAAGAGGAAACTAAAGCAACCACTATTCACAAAAACGGTAAATTGAAAAAAAAAATTCTAAACATTAATTCTCAATAAAAACTTCTGTTTTAGATACTCCAGGAATAAAGTCTAACTGGTTAGTAATGTGTGAAGCTGGTGAAGCTGTTTGTGGAGATGATTAATCATCTTCTGCTGAGATCTTGAGTGATTTAATGTCTTCTTTTATGTCAGTTGATTTCATCTAAGGCTGTGACTGAAGTCAATTGTAGTTCTTGTGTTTCTCTTTTCTTCAGTGATTCTGCTTGTTAACAGCAGCTGTTCATCACTAATGCTCAATCAGCACTTAATTAATCACATATTTAACACTCGGGATTTTACGGTGTATAGAGCACATCAGTGGTGATGTATTTTTGTAGGTCAGCTCGTACGTTAGCATCACTCTGGTTCCATCCATAAAAACCCAATAGGATTTTCTGTTGGCTTTTGGATTATTGATTCTTTATTATTATTGATTATTTATTGATTCTTACAGGTTTTGTTCATCATGTTAATCCTCACAAATGAACACAACTTCTATGCATTTTAAATCTAAATATATTTAGCAAAAGTAGTAAACTGAACATAGGCTATAAATGAACTGCACCATGGTCACATGACTTCAACGCCACCGCCATTAAACTTTGAAAAACATTTTCTATGAAATTGTCAGTTAGAATAGTTTGAAAGAGTGTGATTATAAACACAATGAGGCTCTGACAACATCTGTAGTCTCATTTCGACACTTGTTAGCAACAAGTTAAAGCTCCAAAACGTCATACACTGAAAAAAAATATACTACATTTTTTGCAAACAATTCATTTTAGATACATTAAAAAAAAAAAACGCTGAAAGTTAGTCAGCTAAATTTGTTTATTTAAATGTAGCTAAAATAAATTGATTGCAACCACTTACCTTAAAAAAATTAGTAACTTCAATGAATCTTTTTTTTTTTTCAGTGTAACAGGGTATTTATTAGTGATGTATTTTCTGTCATCGAATAAAACGTGAACATATTTAGAGCTTGTGTTAAACACAGACCTTATTTCAGGCATTTAACCAAAAACCCAGTCAAAACAACCTTTGACTTAAGGATTATGGAACCAGAAGTGCTAAAATGCAAACTTTTAAATGAGTTTTGGCCAACAAAAATACATAATTCCTGCAGTGCTCCATTGACTCTCCTCAGAATCAGCCACAGGGATTTCTCGCTGATGTTAAGATAGACAGATTGTCACTGGTACAAAAGGAGGATTCAATTGCGAATGTGAAATATAACAGTTTATTAGGAAAAGGTCCCAACCAGACCAAAGGCGAGAGTCAAACAAGGCATGTGCAGGATATAGTCACTCTTGGTAGCGCAGGGACGCAAATGGGCACCCGTGGATATCTCGAGAACATACGATCCTTGGGGGCGAATCCTGGAACCGAATTCCAATGAGACGAAGGACAGGAACAGAGAACTGAACACAGCAGGAACACCAAACGATCTGACAACACAGGACGGATAGCACAGGTGTTATATAGCTGAGCTGATGAGCTACAGCTGGCGCAGATCAACAGTCAGCAGCAATCACCGACACACCCACTCACACACACATACACACAGAGCGAAAATGAGTCAGTGAACCCATGAACCGTGACAATACCCCTCCCCCTAGGAGTGCCCCCTGGCGCTCCCAGGCGAACTTACCCATTGATTGTAATCATCAACCGGAGCTGGCGGATTAATGGGTGAATGAAAAACGGGCTTCAATTTAGAGACATGAAAGACGGAATGAATTCTCCGGTACGCCGGAGGAAGTTTGAGGCGGACTGCCACTGGGCTAAGAATCTTAGTGACAGTAAATGGGCCAATAAATTTTGGGGCTAGTTTATTACAAACGGGGCGGAGAGGAATATTCTTGGAAGAAAGCCACACTTTTTGACCAACGACGTAGACGGGAGGCTTCGACCGGTGGCGATCGGCCTGAGCCTTAGTGCGCGCTCCCACCCGGAGGAGAGTCTCACGGGCTCTTCTCCAAGTGTGACGGCACCTCTGGACGAAGGCGTGAGCAGAGGGGACCGCGACTTCGGATTCCAGGTCAGGAAAAATGGGTGGCTGGTAACCTAAACTACACTCAAATGGCGAGAGGCCCGTTGACGACACTGGTAATGAGTTATGAGCGTACTCAACCCATGAGAGTTGCTGGCTCCAGGAGGAGGGATTCTGTGCCACCAAACATCGCAACACTCTCTCAAGGTCCTGGTTGGCCCGCTCAGTTTGGCCGTTGCTCTGAGGATGAAAACCAGAGGACAGACTGACACTCGCCCCCAGTAAATTACAAAACTCTCTCCAAAATTTGGAAACAAATTGGGGTCCTCTGTCGGAAACCACTTCCATCGGGAGGCCATGAATGCGAAAGACGTGATCAACGACAGTAACCGCTGTCTCCTTGGCAGAGGGTAATTTGGGCAAGGGAATGAAATGGGCCGCCTTCGAAAACCGGTCCACTAAGGTCAAAACGACCGTATTACCCTGGGAGGGCGGGAGGGCAGTGACAAAATCGAGCGCGATGTGAGACCAGGGTCTCGAAGGGACAGGGTAGTTTATTACAAACGGGGCGGAGAGGAATATTCTTGGAAGAAAGCCACACTTTTTGAGCAACAACGTAGACGGGAGGCTTCGACCGGTGGCGATCGGCCTGAGCCTTAGTGCGCGCTTCCACCCAGAGGAGAGTCTCACGGGCTCTTCTCCAAGTGTGACGGCACCTCTGGACGAAGGCGTGAGCAGAGGGGACCGCGACTTCGGATTCCAGGTCAGGAAAAATGGGTGGCTGGTAACCTAAACTACACTCAAATGGCGAGAGGCCCGTTGACGACACTGGTAATGAGTTATGAGCGTACTCAACCCATGAGAGTTGCTGGCTCCAGGAGGAGGGATTCTGTGCCACCAAACATCGCAACACTCTCTCAAGGTCCTGGTTGGCCCGCTCAGTCTGGCCGGTGCTCTGACGATGAAAACCAGAGGACAGACTGACACTCGCCCCCAGTAAATTACAAAACTCTCTCCAAAATTTGGAAACAAATTGGGGTCCTCTGTCGGAAACCACTTCCATCGGGAGGCCATGAATGCGAAAGACGTGATCAACGACAGTAACCGCTGTCTCCTTGGCAGAGGGTAATTTGGGCAAGGGAATGAAATGGGCCGCCTTCGAAAACCCGGTAGAAATTGGCGAACCCCAGAAACCTCTGCAGGGCCTCAAGGGAATCTGGGGTTGGTCAATCTACCACAGCCTTAACCTTATCGGGATCCATGCACACTCCCTCGGATGAGACGATGTATCCCAAAAATGGAACTGACTGTGCATGGAACGCGCATTTCTCCGCCTTGACAAAAAGCCCATTCTCGAGCAGCCTCTGGAGCACCCAGAGTTTTGCACTCAATGTTGACTTGCTAGTTGGTATGCTGATGTTACTCGAGGGTCCACAGGGGTGAGAGCTCTCTTGTACGGGGCATGTCCCGTACAAGGTGAGACTACTCAGTAAATTGCCCAAACACTACCGAGACAGCTTTATAGAGCACTTACAGTTGCGAGGCCGATTGCACACTGACAGCCTCAACCCATATAACCTGCATGACCTTGCTGACTGGTTGAAGGTGAAGGCGGAAGCGCAACGTTTATCGTTCAAGATGGTGCAGCGCCAGACCGAGAGAGTACAGGTCACATGTAGGGATCGGCAATCTGTTCCTAAGCCCCAGACTCGATCCACTGCAGTCTATCATGGCAGTGATCAGCCCATGGAAGCTAGCACAGGGCAGTCTGTCCGTACCGCTGCTGCTCATGCTCAGTCATCAGCCATGAGACTGAAGCGTTTGTGTCTGTTCTGTAAGAGTCAGGAGCATTACCTGTCGCAGTGTAGCAAAATTACAGAGTGCTCACCTGATCAGATTCTAAAGTGGATAAAGGATGGAAAAAGATGCTGGAAATGTGGACGCACAAGTCATAAATGGGAGGAATGTACGTTGAGGAAGCCCTGCAGGGACTGTGGTAATATACATCTCGGAGTCCTGCATTCCATTGCCCAGGATGGTCCTAACAGTGTGCTGCTGACAACATCTCACGAGCGAGCATATCTTACTTCTCCTAGTTTGACGGGTCGTGTGTACCTGAAAGTAGTTCCAGCGCTTCTGTGGAGAGGCAAGAGGTCTGTTTCGACCTACGCTATTCTGGACGATGGGGCTCAGCGGAGTATCATCCTTCCTGCAGCATCGACGTGACCTACCGGTCCCTCCAGGGGGCGGCCGCCCAAGATATGAGTACAGCATCCTTAGATTACAGGCGTGCAGAAGCGCTCATCTTGAGTCAATGTCAGGAGGATTCCTTCCCAGAGGAGTTCAAGGCATTAAAATCAGGGAACCAGGTGCCCGCAGCCAGCCGTCTGAACACGCTTGCACCCGAGTTCGACCCAGAGTTAAGTCTAATTCGTGTGGGAGGTAGGCTACGGCGATTGGATGGCTTCAGTAAAGCTGAAATACATCCAGTGGTTCTAGATCCCCACCATCAGGTGACTAGACTCATCGTAAAGCACTTTGACGAGCGTCTACTCCATCCAGTACCTGATAGGGTCTTTGCAGAGCTACGTCACCAGTTCTGGATTCTAAGGGGCAGGCAAGCCATCAAACGACACCAGAGTTGAGCCCTTGTCCAAGCGTCGTTGGCGTCATTCCCAGACTATCATTGATCACTTCTGGTCTTACTTCACACGACATTACCACCCGGGTCTCCAGACTCGCCAGAAGTGGCAGCGGGTAACAAGATCTAGCTGAGAACACGGTGGTCATGATAATCGACCTGCAGCTTCCCAGAGCCCAATGGCCACATCAACACCCCTACCTACCCCTACCAACACCCCTAATCTATTAGTCCCGTTCAGCCGCAATACAATCACAGTCCCCTTGCTCTTCGACGGTCTCTCTCCTCCCGGGAAAGCCGAGCCCTTCCCACCTGCATGGGTTCATAATCCGAGGTGTGACTGACCGTATTACAGGAACTGGTAGTGGAATACTCAGGAAGTTCCGACGCCAGCTGGCGGCGTCCTCGCTGATCACGTTGATGTAGACGAGCATCTACCCGAAGAGCTAATTCGATGAGGCCATCAAGATCAGTGGGTAATTCCATCGTAAAAATCTCCTTCTGAATCCGGTCAGCCAACCCATGCAGGAACATGTCCCACTGCGCCTCCTCGTTCCACTTGCTCTCAGCTGCCAGTGTCCGGAACTCAATGGAATAATCCGAGATGGGTCTGTTCTCCTGCCGTAGTTCGGCTAACATGCATGCCGCCTCGCGACCCGCTACAGCGCGATCAAACACCCGTCTGTTCCACTTGCACTCAGCTGCCAGTGTCCGGAACTCAATGGAATAATGCGAGACAGGTCTGTTTTCTTGCCGTAGATCGGCTAACATGCATGCTGCCTCACGACCCGCTACCGCGTGATCAGACACCCGTCTCATCTCCTCCGCGAGTTTGTGGAATGAAGAGCAGCAAGGATGTTGGTTCTCACACACCGCCGTTCCCCACAGAGCTGCCCGTCCCGACAGCAATGTCAAAACTAAAGCCACCTTAGACTGTTCGGTAGAAAAAGTCAAAGGTTGCAGAGAAAAGAACATGGAGCATTTAGTTAAGAACGCTCTACAAAGATTGGGCTCACCAGCATACACTTCAGGTGTGGGTAGACGCGGCTCGCGTTGATGTTCGGTGCCTCTAGGAGTGGGGAGAACTGGCGGCGGGGGCGGCGCAGTGGGCGATCTTAGTTGTTGGAATTGGGTTGTGAGCTCGGACACCTGTGCTACCAAGGCTTGCACAGCTCGACCCGTAGCTAACATCTGTTCCTCTTGACGATCCATGCGTGCGTTGTTGTTAGACAAAAAGTCCCATAGATCCGAGGCGTTCGCTGAATCCATAGGTAGGTCAGATCGTTCTGTCACAGGTACAAAAGGAGGATTCAACTGCGAATGTGAAATATAACAGTTTATTAGGAAAAGGTCCCAACCAGACCAAAGGCAAGAGTCAAACAAGGCATGTGCAGGATATAGTCACTCTTGGTAGCGCAGGGATGCAAATGGGCACCCGTGGATATCCCGGGAACATACGATCCTTGGGGCGAATACTGGAACCGAATCCAATGAGATGAAGGACAGGAACAGGGAACTGAACACAGCGGGAACACCAAACGATCTGACAACACAGGACGGATAGCACAGGTGTTAAATAGCTGAGCTGATGAGCTACAGCTGGCGCAGATCAACAATCAGCAGCAATCACCGACACACCCACTCACACACACATACACACAGAGTGAAAATGAGTCAGTGAACCCATGAACCGTGAAACAGATAGATTATAATGTCTTTTTTATTTAAATTGGACTCATCTGGGTGGCAACAGCTCATAATAAATATACTAATAAGGGCACCGAAATTGTGCAAAGCCTAGCTAATTAGCTGCTATTTCTGAGGTGTTTTTTTTCTATCAAATTTCGTTAGATGCTGGTGAATAAATTAACTGTGATTATTTACTCCATGTTATTATTAATTATTTGATTATGAGGTATTTAAACAATAAACAAATATAAAGGCTGGCCAATGAGATCGTTGGAATGTTGCATAACTAATGAGCTGTCAATCATTCTGGATTCATTAACGGTTCGCCAGTCCTTGCTTCAGGTGAGTACTGAGAGATTTCTGAGGTAATTATTCAATTACAGATTATCAAAATCTGTGTGGGTTAATGAATCGGATGCAGTTACATTTGTTCATTTGATTATTAATGTATTGCTGAAATATGAATTAGATAATAGCCTAATAATTTCCGTTATTATTATAATTCGTCTCGTGAGGGAACTGCAGGAAATTGTGTAACGGTTTCTGTCTTCTGTTAAAAAAACCCTCACTGATATCCTCAGTGTCCCGTTATTTTTACATGTAATCTGATCTGACAAAGAAGATCTGTAATGATCTGACAAAAGAAGAGGAACAAAAGCTCAATTTAATATGAAATACGAGCCTCAATACACTGAGAAAAAAGCCCAAAGATGTGCACATAGGAGAAATATTGATTGATTCTCATAGGAATACTTCAGATATCGTTCGAGATTAATCTTATTTTGACCCAAAAAGAGGAGCGACGTGAGCATTATGGAGCGCTAAACTCTTTCTTAATGTCTGGTTCATTCATACTCGACGCTGGAGGGCGCCCTCGAGCAGAACATCCACAAGCGAGGCTCACAGGAGTAATAATAACTTGATCCATAAAGGCATCCAGCTAACTTCATAGATGAAAAAAAAATCAGTTATAAAGGCTTTGACTGATGAAACGAAGACGATAAACACACGATTGAGATGGTTTTATCTGTGTTCTTCAAGGTATCTCGGGTATTTCATTAAGAATGAAATATATTTAGAATGTAATGGTAATCAACTTAACCTTTAACACTTTATCACTACAATATATTTAGTAACTCATCTTGTGATAAGAAGCCACTTTAGATCGAAAGCGGAAGTTATTTGAAACACTCGGTGTTTTAAAGTGAGTTTTGAGCAAGAACACAATCTCATAAATTGCATTGTGTTGATGTGATAAACTAACATAGCCTACTAGCTGACACTTTTGCACCAGTTACTAGCAGCAATTACACTGTACGAATAATTTGACAAAAATAATCAAAGAACTGACACACTATATACTCTCTCTTAGCGCATGTGTCTTCTGTGATTTCTTTTTTCTCCCTGTTGTTTGTCTGTACATCTGCTATATCTGTAAACTTTGCTTATCAGATCATTGCCAGGCTGTTGCTATAAATAAGAATTAGCGACTTAAGTGACTTGCCTGGTTAAATAACTTTTAATAATAATAATAATAATAACAATAATCTGCAAATGGAACAGCAGCGTACTTGATAAGATCAGTCAGCTCGCCTTGGCCACTCCGCTTATCCTCACTCTATGCATATTTACAATAAGACAAAATATGATATCAAAAACCACTGCCTCTTTTCATTTTCTTTTAAACATATTAATAACAAAAATGTAGTTCAGGCAACGCATACAAATTTTGATCATGTATGTACACTTAAAAAAAAAAAAAAAACACAACCCTCTTTTCATTTTCATTAAAAATATATTAATATGTGGTTCAGGCAATATGTTCATATACTCTGATTATCTTCACTGTATTTATGTATAATAAAATGAAATATGACATAAAACACAATTCTGTCTCTTTTTGTTAAATGTCAGTTTCAATTAACAGTAATAGCCATTTTAAAATAGTACAAATTATAAGAGGCTTTTATAATTGGAAATAAAGACAAAAGCAACAATTCAGTCAAACGTCAGTCAAATGCTACAAAGTCAGCACTGCACTACGGTAAAGTTAAACAAATATATAACGTTATGAAACATGCATCCATTATCTTATGCCCTTCACTCACAAACTTCCCTCCATCTCGTTTACTCAGATGTACGTCATTGATTACGTTGCATGAGTGCCCACTACTGGAGAAACCCTTGGAGTGGGCTGAACTGGAACGTCCTAAGCCCTTGATCACTTAGAATCCGCTATGGAGTTGGTTTATTGTTTACATTTTTCCCCTTATGAATTTGTTTGGTGCAGCATTCTATGTGTATATAGGTATGCTTGGGCTGTTATAAATGTAAAAAAAAAAAAATTTGATATATTATAGAGTTGTTTGTGGTGGGGATAAATTAATCACGATCTGCGATGATGTCACAATCATGTTGCATTGTGGTCTCTGGAGCGGCTTGAAGTGTGCATATGAAGCAGACTCGCTCCCTCGGTCAAAATCAAGGGGTCGAGGGTCTGTCCTGTAAGGGACACAGGTCAATTTAGCTCAAAGGGAATCATTTCTTTATTTTAAAGGGAATTTGAACAGAATCAGTGTTTTACGGCTGATCACTGAGTCGCCCAGCGATTCATTGAACGAGCCGTATCACATCAACTCTGCAATGGATATGAATAGTGAAAACACTATTTATTAGCACAGTAATATCCGCAGTTTAAGACATTAACTTGTAAGCACAAAAAACAAGATACTTCTCTTTTCAATATAAATAAAGCTTTATCGGATCAATCTAAGACATATAAACTAATCTAACACATAAACATACACACTCATACATTCACACAAGTTGCAGAAAGAGAGAAAGTGAGGAAAGAAATGTGAAATCCCAAGTTTATAGCAATATGTGCAATTGCATAGACCTGAACAACCATCAATCATTTAAGTAACTCTCGCATTGAGTTCCTCAATGAGGCTATTAAGCTTTATATTAAATGCACCAGTACAGCTAGAATCTGGAGGTACTTGCGTTGCCTGTGTTAGGGGTTGCTGATTGGCTGGAAGTTCAGTAGTCGTTGAAGTGACGTCTTGGGAAGCCAGTGGTTGGGCATTGGCTGAAGATGCAGAGTTGTGGGCTGCTTGAAGTTTTGAAGCAGTCGGTCACAAACTCGAGGTGAATTCGGAGACACGGAGTTGCGGCAAAACTTAACTCAGAACACGAAACTCTCAAATAAATTATATAGTAGTAGTAGTAGTAGTATACAGTGGGTACGGAAAGTATTCAGACCCCCTTCAATTTTTCACTATTGCAGCCATTTGCTAAAATCATTTAAGTTAATTTCTTTTCCTCATTAATGTACACACAGCACCCCATATTGACAGAAAAACACAGAATCGTTGACATTTTTGCAGATTTAT
>NW_015544231.1:877102-893948 GCF_001515605.1 Sinocyclocheilus anshuiensis
GCACAGAGATTTGAGAGTGCACAGGACACAGTTTGAGTGAGAGAAGAGACATGTTTTAAGTGCGCACACTCTCTCCGGGCGAGAGCAACGTGTATCTGAGCACGCGCGTCCGGTTTTGTGCGAGAGCAAAAGAAATCATTATATTAATGTGCTTTCGCGCTACAATAATGCACTCTCGACATTTGTCATTAAAATAACGCCATATCATGTACTATAATGTAACAGTCTACCGCTAGCAAGCGGCTAACCATGTGCCATTAGTGGCTCCATAGAGCCACCCCCCCACCCCCAACATCGTCCAATGCCAATTTGGTAGACATTGCCCAACCCTACTGTGATAATAGGTCTATACCCCAACACTGCATTTTCAAATGTCTTTGGACAAGCAGTCATTTGTGCATGTACAAATGCAATTACACAAACACACCAACCTCAAAGGGCATCTCAACTAGACTGAAATGAGGAGTCACTTTCACATAATTCCTCCCCTGGGCAACGTTATAGTTTCTGCATTTCAACCATGATTGCCAGTGAGTCACGACTGCCTGATCGGAGATTTTGTCTATTTTTCCTGTTAAAATAAAGTCTGGGAGACTAATTAAACCAGATTAAGCCACCTCAGACCTGACTAAACAAGCTAAGACCAGCCTTGGGTTTGGCTTTTTTTTTTTTTGCAGTTTGAGTGCTCAATACCTCTAAATATCTGTGTTCAGTCGTATTTATTTATTTATTTCCTTTGGAATAGCATTGTAAGGGAAACAGGTCAATTTATCATAAAGGGAATCGTTTAAGATTTTATAGGGAATTTGGACAGGATCACTCTTTTACGGCTGATCACTGAGTCGGCCAGCGATTCATTGAACGAGCTGTACGACATCAACTCTGCATGAATATTAATATCCAAAATATAGTGAAAAAACTATTTATTAGTTTACTATTTATTATTAACACTATTTATTGAATTGAATTGAATTATTAGTACAGTAACAAAATCGGCAGTTTAAGACATTAACTTGTAAGCACAAAACACAAGATACTTCTCTTTTCAATATAAATAAGGCTTTATTGGATAAATCTAAGACACATAAACTAATCTAACACATGAACACATGCATTCACACAAGTTGCAGAAAGAGAGAAAGTGAGGAAAAAAATGAGTTTGAGAGAGTGAAAATGTGAAATCCCAAGTTTATAGCAATATGTGCAATTGCATAGACCTGAACAACCATCAATCATTTAAGTAACTCTCGCATTGAGTTCCTCAATGAGGCTATTAAGCTTTATATTAAATGCACCAGTACAGCTAGAATCTGGAGGTACTTGCGTTGCCTGTGTTAGGGGTTGCTGATTGGCTGGAAGTTCAGTAGTCGTTGAAGTGACGTCTTGGGAAGCCAGTGGTTGGTTGGGCGTTGGCTGAAGATGCGGAGTTGTGGGCTGGTTCAAGTTTTGAGGCGATCACAGACTCGAGGTGAACTCAGAGACAAAACTTAACTCAGAACACGAAACTCTCAAAGGAAAAGAAAAGAAATTTAAGTAGAAGAATAGAAGTAAAGAGACTAGATGGGTTTTCTCCTCATGGTTTCAGAGGAGCTGCTGGCGTGTAAGCCAGAGCACGCTCAAAGAGCGCTAAAAAGCTGTGGCAAAAAGGCTAAAAGCGAAAAGCTAAAAAGCAGTGGCTAAAAGCATGACTAAAAAAACATGACTAAAAAGCTAGAAGCATAATTTGATGGTGTCCTGAATATTTAAACTGGGCTTTTGGACACATCCCAAATCTTGTCTTGACCAATTAGACAATGTCTTAGCTCGGGTTGTTGTATGTTTCTCCTCCCAATACATAAATCAACATGTCATCTCATCAGTCACATGGTCCGAATTTTCCCGCTCTTGCAGAGTATTTCCCAAGTTTGTTGATTGGCTGGAAGTTCAGTAGTCATTGAAGTGAAGTTTTGGGAAGCCAGTGGTTGGGCGTTGACTGAAGATGCGGAGTTGTGGGCTGGTTGAAGTTTTGAGGCGGTCACAGACTCGAGGTGAACTCGGAGACACAGGGTTGCGGCGAAACTTATCTCAGAACACGAAACTCTCAACGGAAAAGAAAAGAAACTAAAGTAAAAGAAATAAAAGAGTAAAGTTTGCCGAGACTAGGTAGCATTTCTCCTCATGGTTTTAGAGGAGCTGCTGGCATGCAAGCCAGAGCACACTGTATGGCGCTCAAAGAACTCACGGGCAAAAAGCATGGCTAAGAGCATAAAGCAAAAAGCAATGACTAAAAGCGGTGGGTAAAAGCCGACAAGGCAAAAAGCATAATTTGATGGTGTCCTGAGTTTTTAAACCGGGCTTCTGGACACATCCCAAATGGTGTCTTGACCAATTAGACATTATCTTAGCTCAGGGTGTTGCTATGTTTCTCCTCCCAGTACATAAATCAACCTGTTATCTTATCAGTCACATGGTCCGAGTATAATTTGGACATGATTTCTATAACCAGAATATAATATATTTTACAAAGTATTGATTGATAGAAACGTTTAAAGCATGAATTTCCAAACTCATACATACCCAACATGAATATAAACCTATAAACTATTCAATAGTTATTCAAAATACATACACAATAAGTGATTAGGACATGATAGTCAAACGTGTGGGTTACATACATGCATACAGAGTTAGGCATAGAAGTGAAAGTTGCTCATAAGTCCTTTTAGCATCATTTTGGTGCATATAAACATGTAAAGGCAGTCTCTCTGCCATCCTGTGAACGTGAAGAGGTGTTCTGTGAGAAGCAGAGGTCAAAAGGGGACTAGAAGGAATCTCAGTCTGGTTCTTGTCTTCTAGGTGGAGGGAAGTCAATCCGAAGAAAGTCTTAAGCTCGTGATTACTATCATAGATTTACATGTGATGGTTATGCTGTGCATCTTTTTGACCATCAATATTGGTTACTTGTCCCAGTCTCCTTCCTGAGTCTGGATTATCAATGTGTTCTTTTGTGTTAATGTTGAAAGCTGGGTCAAAGTGAGTCTTGAGGACGAGCGTCCCAGAGCCTATAACGGCACCGCTGTCCTCGAGGAGTTCCTCTGCTGTGTTGGAGGCTTAGACGGCGTGCACTATTTCATCAGTGAGAGGAAACTTAATCTCATCACGCAAACGTGGCATGAGGTGAGTAATGTTGTACGTCAACAGATTTAATTTTAACAACTTTAATTTTGCTTCCTTTATAGAAAAAAGTACTGCGGTAAAATCTAATGGGTATCATATTGTACTTTGATACACAGCCATATGCCACTTTATTACAGCCCACTGGAGCTAAGCAGGCTTGAGCTGGTCAGTATCTGGATGGGAGACCCCTGGGAAAACTAGGCTGCTGCTGTATAGTGGTGAAGAGTAGGGGTCTATCTCCGGTGTCCTGGCCAAACTCCCTCCACTGGCCCTTGTCAATCATGGCCTCCTAATAATCCCCATCCACTGAAAGTGCTCCAAGTTACTTTAAAGAATAACACTGTATTAGCATGGTATATGTCCAAAAATTACAAAAGCCATGATACAACTTTGTGTCCCAACAATTATTGTAGCTTTGGATAAAAATTAATTAATATAATATATATGTCGATAAAATAAAATAATAAAATAAAATAACATATATTTGGATCTGTGTTAAGTATATTTGAGATACTATTGTTGTTTTTATTAATATTTAGATTTATTTTAAATATTTACTTACATTTTAGATTTTAGTCATTTTGTTGTGTGTCTTTGTCATGCTTGTTTCGATTTTTAAAAATGTCTATATAGTTTTAAACTAAATGAAAAAAAATGTCATCTTGCTAGCTGAAATAAAATGAGTTTAAGGAATTAAGGAGTTTTTTTGGAATTATTTAATTTCAAGAACAATTTATTTTAATAGTCTTAGTTATCTGTAATATTAATCCTTACACACATGCAGAATCATGGAGGCAATCACAGTTTAAAGGCTGCACGTATGTAAATGCATTCATACAAACACACAGAATCCATAACTAAAAATGTGTTTTTTAAAGGTTGGTGGTTTTGATGGTGCCAGTCGTTTGCGGAGTGCAGAAACCTACAACCCACTGACTAACATCTGGTGTGATATTGCATCTATGTACAACCCATGCAGAAACTTTGGCATTGAGGTGAGATGTGGACAATTAATCTGCATCTACTGAAACTATGAAATAACATTATAATAATGATTGGGTAATTATGAATATAGGGAAACTGTATTGGTTCCATATTGACAGCAAGCAGAAAGTTGCATCTCAAAACTCTAGAAGGCTTCTTGGAAATGTCAAAATGAATAAATATTGCTCAATGTGTTGGACTACAAAAACATCTACCCAATTCCAAGAGTCGAGGCATTTTATATTGTGCATTATTATGTTTCATTGAAGTGTTTAATCAATACTTAGATTTGTTCATATAAAGGTAAAGCCTTTAGCTGAACATGATTTAATTTCCTTTTTACCTTCTTCAAAATCCAGGTGGTTGATGATCAGTTGTTTGCTGTCAGGAGGTTTAATGGAGTCTTCACAACCTCTGATGTGGAGCGCTTCGATGAGAAGACAAATGATTGGTAACATCCACAAACACTAAATCTCACACATCATTTTACACTGCCTCCAAATAAGGCCTAACTGCCCCAAAAAGAAACCGAACACTTAACATCACTCACTTAGCTGTATATTTCTTTGCGTTCTCAGCACGTGTTTTCTGCTGTCTGCACAGGTTTCATGTCAGTGGAATGGGTGTTTCCCGCAGCACTCTGAGTTGAAACAAAACCCCACCCTCTATTCAAAATTCCCTTTCAGATGGAAATATATCACCATACTGAAATAAAGTCGGCCACAAATTCTGGTTTTTAGGTCAGATCAGTCAGAAGAGATATAGCAACTAACTTAAGAACAGTCTGAAGGTCTGAGCCCAGTTTGGTGGTTCTAGCTTTAAAGCTTTAGGAGGAGATGCTGACTAAATTTTGGCTCAGAAGTTGTTTATATAGTAGATCACTAAGTTGGCTTTCTCTATAATATAATATATTTTATATAGCTTCATTATCATTAGTGGGTTGCTTCAGAGTCAATTTAGTTTTAGGCATCGACACATTTCTATGTAGTTGTTATGTGTTTTCGTTTCAGTAATCCAGACGGTGATGAGCCACAGGGCTGGTGCAAGGAACTACTGGAGAATAAAAAATAATCAAAAAGTGTGAATGAGTTCAGACACTGTGATTTCCAGCCGTCAGCGTCCTCCTGAACTCCATATCAATGCAGCGGTCGCTGGCTGAATACTCCAGGAATGAACTGGGCTGTATAATGCGGCGTCACTCCTGCTGATAAATGAACTGTGTGTGAACAGAACCAGATGAAACACTCAGAAGAGGAGTGACACCACATTCTGCAGTGTGACTGTGAACCTGGACAAATATCAGTGAACCCAGAGTGATATTCTGATGCACGTCGATTCTTTTTAAGCTGTCTTTGCTGAGATGAACAAGGCCAGTAGTTCTCAACCTTTCTCAATCTACAGCCCCAGCTGACCAACACAGTATTCTAAAGACTGTATGTTCTTTGATAAAAAAATGTTTAGTTATTGAAGCAGAAAAGCAAATACAGCTTTTTAAAAGCATTCTAATATATTAAAAATATGTATTAATTCTGATAGTTTTTACATCATCCCATGCCCCCTTGAAAGTTAGTGGAGGCCCCCGAGTGGACACCGGCCCCTCTGTGAGAACCACTGGACTAGCCTTGTGTTTTAAATCACACAAAATAAAGTTGGTTTATATTATTAAGAGACTTAAAATAACACAACAGACACGTTTCAATATATCTCCACACAGCCCTTTTTCATTATTAATGTCTCATGTCTTTCCATCACCTTAGTAAATACAGGAATATAGAAAAACATCAATATCTGAGGATTCATTGAAACCATACACATGATTTCTCAAAAATGAGTAAATGAGAAGTTGAAGAGAGTGAGTTAAATGCCGTGAAGGTTCAGGAATTCTCTTTCATCAAGAAAGAAGAGCGTTTGACCAACAAGATAAAAAATATATAAATGTTTAAATTCATTACACATATAAACAGTGTTGCACATGAAGATATTCACAGAGTCTTTATGCTGCTCTTCAGGGAAACTGCTGGCATGGCAATTTCCACTGTCTATGTGCTTCAGTTCCCATACCAGCTTTGAAAAACCGCAGTAGCACAAGAGTTTATCCCCCATTCATTCCAACCTGTCCGATTCAGACACAAATAAGACATAAAGATGACACACACACACACACACACACACTCACTCACTCACTCACTCACACTCACTCACTCACTCACTCACTCACTCACTCACACTCACACACACACACACACACACACACACACACGTACGTCTCACACCAATGAGCCAGCACAGCAGACTGGGGGGGATTCACTAGGAATGAATCACAACCACCGACGCATCGCCTGTGCAGGTTTAGGATTTGTGCAGATCATGTAAAGGCCGTGACACACCAAACTGATGTCAAAGAACTAGCAGCGACTAAAGCTGACTGTCGTGTTTGTCTGGGCTAAAATATCAGGCTTGAACACACTGCAAAGACTTCAGCCAATGGCCAACTAGCAGGTACAGTCTGTGTCTGCGTGAGAGGAAATAACTGTCTGTACCAACAGGAATCAATGGAATATATTCGTCATTCAAAAAGGGAAACCAAAACTAGGACTGCCTATATACAAGCCACATACAAAGCTGTGCTTGCTTATGATTTTGAAATGCACAGATAAGATGAGATGAATTTAGTCTTGACTTCTTTGCTCGCTCTGATCACTTTCAGGTTTTTGTCTTTTTCACCAAGCTGAACAGCCAATCAGAGCTCTGTCTCTCACTGACGGCACCAATGCGGACGGACACCACACTACAAAAACTAAGCTGACTGACACTTAACAACGGTCCAATGTTGGTGTGTCAGGACCTTAAAGCCCCAAGTATGCTTCTTTTTTGTATGCGTACGCTAGTGTATGTGTACAGTCGAATGCATAGCCTTTCAAAGTATACTCTATTTGATGTTGTACGCGAACGTGGGCGGTCAATACATGCGCTCTACAAAGCTTCATCCATGTCCAGTGTCTGCTCGATTTTCCCCGTAAGTTATGGCTGATAACAAATATCTTTTGAACTCTTTTAGACCAAATCTGTGATATCTCATACCTGCTCGCTCACAAGTGCTTGTCAATGTGAGCATCTCTTGTTGCTGCAGACTTTTTGTTCTGTCTCTTTAGTTTCATTTTCTACTGTGAAACAATGGCCTGGGACAGTGTTGCCACCTTGTGGAACAACTGATTACTGCAAAGCAAATTGAATGTGCGACCTGTGCATACAAAGCAAGCAGTTACAAAAATCGGATTGTGCATGTGCAGTGCACGTAACGAAATTTGCATACCGCACTCTAAGCTGACCCTCACATATGCATAAAAACCGTAGTATATTGTGGGCTTAAGGCACAAGCTACAATGAGCCTACTTTACTTAGAAATTAGGCATGTTTGTGCTAAAAACCGAGGGTCAATAGAAAGATTTGACAGGTTTAGAAGTGGTGCAACCATTTCATGAATTCACCCCCTGAATGCTGCGTCTGTTCTGGATATGGCAAGGTGAATAGCAATAATAAAAAACATATTCAGAGTCATGAATGATGGGGTTTATATCGTATTTCTTCCCGTACGTCCCGGCCCCTAAACAGTACTCTCCATAACCCACTCAGAGCTCTCGATGGTGCCTTTGCTCCCGCAGCTGTCCCCATCCTCGTCGCACTGCAGCAGCATGCAGTTCACCGACAGGCTGCGTTTGGTCCAGATGCTGCTGATCCGGTGTGGGTACGAGCACAGCTGCTGCGCCGTGGACACAGTAAAGTCGCCCATGTCGAACGAGTGGCTCCTCTTGGGTTTGGAGTCCAGAGGCAGCATGAGCAGCTTGCTAAGCCGCGAGTCCAGCGTCCGGCCCAACAGAGGCTCCTTGTCAGTCGGGCCCGCTGGGGCCGAAGCAGCAGCCGTGCTCCCGGACGGTCGTGGCTCCTTGGCCTGGCCCCGAAGCTCCAGCGATGTGAAGGCCCCTAGAAGCTGGTCTAAGTTGGTGCGGGGCTTGGGAGGCGCGGACCTCCAGATGCTGGCGAGGGTACTGTTGGGGCTGTAGGGCGTGGGATCTGCTGAACCCGAGGAGGAAGAAGAGGAGGAAGAGGACATGCTGCTCTGGAGCGAACCGCACTTGAATTCAACCACTTCGTCCTGCATGCTGACTTTGGGCTTGGGCGCCAGCAGAGGCAGTCCATTCTGCCCCAGCCTTCCTCCGTTTGTCTGAGAGTACGTCTCACTGACGTTGCTCAGCTTGTTGGTGGGGGTTTCGCCATCCCCTGTCTTGTAGCGCACCATCAGGATGACGATAAACACCAGCAGCGTGGCCACAATCACGCCGCCCACCACCAGGATCATGGTGCCACCCAACAGCTGCCAGTGCAGAGACTGGCACTGTGGGTACTCGTCCCGGGTGTAGAACTGCACGCAGCCCACCACGTTAGTGGCAGTGAGTGTGGTGGCCGAGTCGTCCCAGGCGGCCAGCACACACAGGTCATAGAGAGTCATCGATATCAGGTTGGTGATGTGGAAGGCCTTACTGGAGGGAGGAACCATCCTGCAAACACGCAACCACAAACTCATCAAACACAGTTCACATCAACTCAATCAATATCAATACTGTGAAAGTTCATTATTCACTACACTGTACAATCCAATTAGTTAGGCTTACTTAAAAAAAGCATGCAAACCGATTGCCTTAAAGAAAAACTAAGTGAAATAGGAATAGTATGTTGCATTAAAGGGATCATGACATGAGAAACCAAATTTCCCTTGATCTTTTGATACAGAAAACGTCTCTGTTTGGTTAATACATCCTGCAAGTTTCATAACTTAAAATGTCCTCATCATCAATAAAAAAGCATTTATGCAATAACCCTCAGAAAACGGCTCGTTTTAGATCTGATGGAACAAGGTGACGTCAGCTGGGCACAGTCGTTTGCATAAACACGCCTCCAGAGCAACACATCGACGAATAGTCATCTTCTCAGCATAGGCCCCGCCCACTAGCGTTCAGTCGCTAACGGCTAACACTTGGATCAGGCTGAATGCGTGTCGCATCAAAAGCAAATAGAAATCACTGTATCTGCACTACAATCACTGCACTATCTTATCTACACTTGATACAGAATACAGATGTGTGTTCACTTTCTGACACAGTCCAGTGCTTATATCACTATATAATGGCAAGTTCAAACAAAAACATTTTAGGAAAATCAACATCAATTTATGCAGTCAGCTTATGTGATTTTCTGTTTTTCAGTTGTACTGAGAATTCAACATTCAAGATGACTTTTGGAAATGAGTGAATGCAACTAGAGAAAGATAACTTCAGAAGTGGAGGAAATGAATGAAAAGTCTTTTAAACTTTTAAACTGAGGCCCTGCCTCAAAAACTATTTTTTTTCTCTTCTTTGACAAAATGGCACTCAAACCAATCAGTTAATCTTAACTTGGGTTTTCTGAGTAAACAAAGGTACATATGTGAATAGTAAAGATTACTAGATTTTTAAACTAAGTAAAGTTAACTAAAAACTGTTTGTTAGAAGAACTGTTGGATTTTACAGTGTACAGACTTGCCTTTCCACTCACTGATCTTTCTATACAGATTATACGTATTAAAATTCAGTGTTTCTGCCATGTTTCAGATTGAAATAGTTTTCAACAACTGTTCTTAGAGCCCAGAACTCATAATTACAATATTTCCAATGCATTATTAATTTAGCAGATGCTTTTTTTATGCAGAGCAGGGAACGAGAGGAAATTCAGACAGCAGCAGATGCTACAGTGCACTTTGCACTTACATGTCATCTGAAATACAAAAAACTACTTGAAATCTGACCTGATATCACAGACATGTGAAAAAAAAACACATGACATTTTTCAAACCACAATGGCTGAGAATCCCATTTAAATCAGATTTTAAAAATGTGCCAGATTAGATTTCAAGCATTACTTCACACTTGGGACATGGATGGTGTGACGTCAATAGCCAGAATGCACTATTTGCTCTTTCCCCATAAACTGCTGCTGTCTGATGCTTACTGCACACAAAGAGGGCAATGTCTGAATGAGATTTGTTCCAGTCTGATTGATGGTAGCTGGTAGTGGCCCAATACGAGGAAGCATTTTAAGGAAAGACCTAGTTACTGGATTAGCCAATATTAGAGGTATGGATTACATATTAAAAATCTTGCTAAAAACGAAGCATTTTATTTGACATCCACAATCAGTGCTGTGCATTCTGCTTCAAGTTACTGCATTCATTGCTTCTGGACACACTGACATTAATAAAAAAGTCTATGCATAAAGTCTATGTTCATTTCTTCAGCATTTTCTGTTCTGATTCTGTTGGCAACTGTTTGAATGCTTAATATCCTGATATCAACTATTTCATACAAGAAGCTACAAACTAGACCAGATTTTACGCTAGTAGTCAAATGTCCAAAAGCGTTGCTCAGCCGTCCACTAAACACAACTGGACGGCTCTTATTTTTATGTGAACTTCACTTGAGTTCTTCCCTGCTGAGCTGACAGCCAACAGTAATTGGCTTTATTTCTTCTACCCATCTGTGCTGCTGCCATGAGCAGATGGCCTATCCTATATCACAGATGTATATTAATAAAGAAACGATCTTAAGCCATAGTGCAAGAACGTAAAAACACTGTGAGAATGCGGTAAGTGTTTATTTAGGAGCGTGCGTGTCTGAGACCTGCAGTAGTCAGTATGTACTGCACTAGAGACGTGTGTACAGGGTGACGTCCTTTAATACACCCATATAACATCTCCTGTTACTTTAACCAGGATCCTCCATCATGGATAAAAGTGCTAGCTTCAGGATGCCAGAGTTTTTCTTCCTTTAAATCTAGCTATATTTAATTTCTGTATAGATTTGTTTTAGGTTTTAACAGAAGGCCGTGTGAACACCCTCGACACTCTAACATCACTCACGTGTGCCTCATGGCTGCTTTTACATTTACATTTAGTCATTTTGCAGACGCTTTTATCCAAAGCGACTTACAATTGGGAATACATAAAGCGATCCTTCTTAAAGAGGCAAACAGACACAGGAAGTGCTTGTAATACCAAGTTTTAGGCATTGTTCAAATAAGTACAAGATGAGCTTTTGTCATCCGCAAGGCTTCCGTGACTGACAGTCTCAGTTGAATGGCCACTCCTGAAACCTGACTGGTTAGCGCATTTTTTTATTTAGGATGAAGTCAAGTAGAGGTGAGTTTTCAGCTGTCGCTTGAAAATTGTCAGGGATTCAGAATTCCGGTTAGAAGTGGGAAGATCATTCCACCAACCAGGAATGGTGAATGAGAATGTTCTGGAAAGTGATTTTGAGCCTCTCTGTGATGGTACCACGAGGCGTCGCTCACTAGCGGATCTCAGACTTCTGGAGGGGATGTAGAGTCATCAGCATACCAATGGTAGGAGAAGCCATGTGCCTGTATGATGGGACCCAGTGATGTTGTGTATATGGAGAAGAGGAGAGGTCCAAGAACTGATCCCTGAGGAACCCCAGTGAGCAGTTGATGTGCTTTGGATACCTCCCCTCCCCAGGCCACGCTGAAAGACCTACCAGTGAGATAGGATTCAAACTAGTGAAGTGGAATCCCTTTGATGCCCAGTGATGAGACGGCAGACAGGAGGATCTGGTGATTGACAGTGTTAAAAGCAGCAGATGGATCCAGCAGAATAAGAACTGATGATTTGGAATGAGCTTTTGTCATCCGCAAGGCTTCCGCTTTAATGTAGGTTTTTTGAACAGTGGGATTACCCGAGTCTGCTTGAATGCAGTGGGAAGGTGCCTGTGAGGAGAGATGTGTTGATGATGTGTGTAAGTGCTGGTAAAAGTGTAGGAGAGATTGTTTGGAGAAGGTGTGAGGGGATTGGGTGTAGAGGGCATGTTGTAGGATGGCTGAAGAGGAGAAGATTTGATACTTCTGCCTCAGTGAGGGGACAGAAGGAGAAGATGGGAGTTTTAGCAGTGGTGTAACCGCTATAGGGGTTGGTGGCACACAGGTAGCAAAATGTACTTTAAATGTAATGAAGAAATGGTCAGAGATATGAAGGGGTTTTACCAAAATGTTGTCTGCAATACAATTGCGTGTGTAAATTAAATCAAGTTGGTTGCCTGATTTGTGCGTGCTTGTAGTGGTAAGTTGTTTGAGATAAAATTAAGCAAGGAGTGAATGAAAGTCTGTAGCATAAGGCTTGTCCAGATGAATCTTGAAGTCGCCAAAGACTAAAAGTGGACTGCCATCCTCCGGGAATGAGGACAGCAGCCCATCCATCTCTTCTAGGAAGGTGGCTAGAATTTGCCCAGGAGGGCGGTAAATTACCACAACCTGGAGTTAGGAGAAGATGGGAGTTTTAGCAGTGGGTGTGGATGGTTTGAGATCCTTTGAGTGTGGAGCAGAGAACTGGCTGCTGATTGTTCTAGTTTTGTCTGTGAAGAATGTGGCGAAATCATCAGCTGTTATAGAAGTGGTGATTTGTGCGTGGTTGTAGTGGTAAGTCGTTTGAGATCAAATAAAGGAAGGAATAAATTAAAGTCTGTAGCATAATGCTTGTCCAGATGAATGTTGAAGTCGCCAAAGACTAAACGTGGACTGCCATCCTTGGGAAATGAGGAAAGCAGCCCATCCAGCTCCTCTAGGAAGGTGCCTAGAATTTGCCCAGCAGGGCGGTACATTTCCACAACCTGGAGTTTTTTAGGAGCTGTTACAGTAATCAAATGAGATTCAAATGAGTTATAATTGCATAGGGGAGAGTGGATTGAGTATTTCCAATTGTTAGAAATGAGCAGACCAGTGCCCCCACCCCGTCCAACTTGACGGAGGGTGTGAGAGAAAGATAAATTGTTAGCTAGAGCAGCTGGGGTTGCGGAGTCTTCTGGACGAATCCAGGTCTCAGTCAAGCCCAAGATGCTGAGTGTGGAGTTTAAAGAAAAAGAAGAAATGAAGTCTGCTTTGTTGACAGCTGACTGACAATTCTAGAGACACACAGAGAAAAAAAAGAGGTGCAGTAGAAGATGTAGAGATAGGATGCAGGTTAGCAAGATTGCGTTGCCGTCTGTGTGTGACGTTAGTGTTGTCGAGTGACAACCGGAATGTTTTGGAAACACATGATAGAGGTGGAAAAGAGAGGACAGAAAAGGAGAGTGTGTATAGGGAAGATAAAAATTATACTTAAGTGCGTTGCCGGTGTCGTTGCTCGGTGAAGTCGCAGGTCTTTACACTCGTTGGTCTTCACACGAGGAGGGCTGAACGCTTCTGCTGATGCTTCCGCGTCAGCGCACAGACATCAGATAAATACACAAAGTAAAAAAAAACAGCTTTGGACACCTTCTAATTAGCACAGCCAATGGCATATAGCAGAGCAATTGCTCAAATCTAAACTACAGTTCGCACTTCAGTGCAGGAAGGGAGCAATGCAAATAACACAGGCTCCTTCTTAGCCGAGGGCAATTATTATAATTACCAGTAAGTGCAATCAAAAATACAAGCTCCAACGAAAATACAAAGCAGAAATAGGTAGAAAACGAAATATTTATTCCTAGCAGCATGTAATAGTTTAAACAACATATCTATAACCAAGTATTATGCAAAAACACTCACGCGCTGCCGTCCGTCTCTTCTGTTGACTAATCGCTTCTTCTAATCGCTTTTAGAAGTCTTTGTTGGAGCCGGAATACTCTACTTGGGTTTGTTGTTGATGTTGTCTCATATTCTGACAGCTGAGTTCTTCAATAAAGCTATTACATGAAACATGCAGTACAGTTTTTGTCTTCATTGCTATATAGTTTTTATATGTATTGATATATAGCCATACATGGTCCATGCAAATATTGCATTATACTGAAAAAAATTAACTCCAGTTTGCCATACATGAAAATATTTCAGCATTACATGCAATAAATGGAAATATTTCCATGTATTTTTGTTTTGTAATAGTAGTCTTATATGACAATCTGTCAAACGACATATGAGTTTATGACATTTTATTTATATATACTTAAAAAAACGACTCAACACTAATTAGGTGTCATAATTTTCACCAGGTCCAACAAACATACCCCTCATAAAGTTTTACCAAAGTTAGTACACTTGCTTACTAAATGAGTCAACAGTGTATGTTAAAATAGGAGACGTGATTTGTAAAGAAAACAAAGACATATCAAGGTAAATATTACTTGAACATTGTATTTTAATCGTGTATCATTTTCAATTGAGCTGTAATTGTGTCAAATTTTCCAAAGGTGTTTGTGAATTGGTAGAAAAAATGCTAGCAATGAAAGCAGCAAGAAACTACTGTGTATTTTAAGGAAGTAAACGCCCACAGGGTCAAATGTGTCCATGGTTGATGAAACACCTGATTATGCTGAACACTCTGGGCAGAGACAACAGGACCTCAATACTTCGAATCACCAAGTGGCAAACATGTTGTTTATTAGGGCCGGTTTACAAATAACTGATTTATAATATTATGTATGTATATAATATGCATTATGATTTAGATGCAGCATGCACTCAGATACAGGAACCAAATAAGGGACTATACATTTGACTGAAGGATTGTTATTTTTGATGCCAGTGACATGGAAGTGACACATTGACAGGGCGTCCTAACATCGCAGCGAGACATGATGAAACAGTTCATCATGCATATTTACATGCATGGAATCAGCAAATGCGATTATAGGTCAGAAATCCTCAAGCAGACTGAAGCAGGCTACAAGTCATACAAGCATACATCTCTTTTCTATATAAGCAGTGTCATATCAGCAGCCCTGCCCACACCAAAAACTTACTGGACCAAACACCTCATGTAGACTAACGTCCAATGTTGACAAATCCTTCCACGAAGAAAACCTTAGATGCCATCTGGAGATGCATCACCGAAATCATCAAAACACAAGGTGTGTGCTCTCAGTTTCATGCTCTTACGAGTTTGAGAGAGCATGCAGACAGAGGGATTTCATTGTGTTTTCACTTCGAGCGATGATAGAAATATTGCTTGTGCTAGAAATCTTGTCGCGTTGCGGCTGGTTATGACAGCATAATCTTGGCCACGGTGAGAGTTTATTTACTCATTATGCTGTTCAAAACATTTCCCAGAGCAGCTCATTGAACCATTGTGAAGAAACAAGTCAATAATTTATCTCTCACACCGGCACAACTCTAAAGATGCCACACTGAATTACTGCCAATGAGCTGAGCCGAGCAGTTTCTTCAGATATTGATGGGTGAATGGCTTAACTGACATGAAGTCATTTGATTTTCTTCTGTCTGTTTTCCCCTTCTAATACTGCACTGTAGCAGCTGCTGTAATATACATTTACCTCATCAAAGAGCAGAGGATTGACATACTAGTATCTACCCATGGAGTCTCAGAATACACTTACATTGTGAAGACAGAGAATTATCAAGCAGACATAAAGAGAATGAGAGCAACAGAGAAGAGAAGAGATGCATACTACATACTGTATTAGTCAAGTGGACATAGTGAAGGATGAAGGACAAACCCCTGCAGACAGCTACAGTTTACAAATGTATGCTATATAAACAGTTCGGTGTACCGCTTGCTGCCTAAACAACAAAACACTTGACAGAACTGACAGTTTTTTCTAAAGAAAGATCCCCCCACCAAAACTCACCGGTAAACTACCTACTCCGATCAAACCAAAAAGCACTTGGAACCCCATAGTTTGCTAAATTGCGACACATCTTTCTCTGTAGGGTTGGGTACCGAACTCGGTACTTTTAAGGGTACCGACCGAATTGCGTCGGTACTACCGAGTACCAATTCACGTTAAATCAATCGGTGCCAATTATAGTGATTAGCGTTCCCTTTGGTTGTGCACTTGAAACTAGAGACTTTCACTCCCGCGAGACCCAACGCAACAGGGTGCGGCGCGGGGCAACTCTTGATGTGCGGGTGTGGATGCGGATGCGGGCGCGGGCGGGGAGAGACTCGTGTGCGGGATGCGGGAGGATAAAATGATTCGCGAGACTCCCGCAAAATAGACATGATCTAAACATAAAGTGTTTAAAACATATAAATTGTTATTTATCTGTTGCGCAAAAAGAACAACTAATATTAACATTAAAATGATTGACGTGCAAGCTAGGCATAAAATCTATATAGATTACTTTTATGCAGGCTTTTGCGGGCGGAAGCGGGACCAGATAAGATATATTTCTGCGGGAGCGGAGCAGGTCTCTACTTGGAACTTCGTTTATGTTCATATAGTGTTCTTTCTCTTAATGCAACAATGCATCATGAAGTCAGACTTATTTGACTTCAAGGGAAGAAAAACAATAAATAGGTTGCTTTTAGAATGTGACTTCTCTCCTAATTAAAGCATTAGTGTATTTTTTTTGCATGTGTTTTTTAGTGAACTTTTTCAAATTTCATTATTCATAAATACCTTGATATGATTTTAATTGGGTTTATATAATCCTTATAAAGTGTATGGTAATATGCTAAAGTCACACACATTCAGCACGTGAATCACAACAATGGTAACAATTGAATTTCATTTATTTTCATTAATTGTAACAATAACCATTTTATTTGCTCTTTTTGTTGTGCTACTACTGACACAAGACAGCTAATAAAATTGTCAAATAAAATCAACAACTGTAAAACAAAGCAACTGCATAATTTATTCATGCCGCAATGCACTCTGGGAGTCAG
>NW_015544231.1:894159-900355 GCF_001515605.1 Sinocyclocheilus anshuiensis
TTTACTACACAAATACTGAAGCACGCGTGAAGCTCGCTGTGATTTTCGGCCTCTGCGTCTCACTATATGACGGCATGAACACAAAAACTTAATCCTGAGCTGCTATGAGAGTCACTTCGCGAGAATTTTACCTTTTCATTTGAGAAAACTAGCATTATCATACTGTATACACACAGAAACTTCATGGCAACCTGTCAAAATAAAAGTACGGTTTAACATGTAACAGAAATATATTACTCTTGTATTACTTTTGTAAAGTATAATGTACATTTTTAAATATTCCATTTTCTATCAAATTTAAATAAAACAATTAAATGATAAAAATAAATATTACAACTAGATTAATCACTTAATTGTAGAAAAAAATAATACAATTATTAGCCTATTCAAAAATGTTTTAAAGGAATATTCACACAATTTTTCTTCCATGTATTAATTTCAACAGTAAACCTCAGTTTGTTTGCCAAAAAATAAAAGGGTTTAATTTTCATTTGATTTAAAATAAATGTTTAAAGCCTTCATTCAATTTTCAGAAAAATTAAACAAGAATTTCTGGGGGGAAAAAAAGAAAAAGAAAGAAAGAAAAAGTTATAGGGCCCTATTGTTCAAAATGTTGAAATTGAGACTTTTGGACTTATTTTTTCACTGAAATAAATGTTTTGTAATTACACAGAGAGTAAAGTACCGAAAAAAGGTACCGTCGGGTATCGGCACCGAAATTCAGGTACCGATACTGGTACCGTACCGGTTAAAATGTGAACGGTACCCAACCCTAGGATCAGTATTTCAGTCATAGCCCTGGAAATGTGAAAGAAGCCACTCTGCTTCGTACCTGTAGATGAGCACTTCATCATCTGAGCAGTTGTACTGTAGTTGGTACATTTTCACTTTGGGAGCGGTCTTGCTGACGGACCAACTGACCAAGGCAGACACGGCGGTCACCTCAGACACAGACACTGCTTTCTCTGGCTGGCCTTTGGGAGCACCTTTACCGGTCCTGGAGCTGCCGGTAATGTCTGAAAGGCGGGACTTGGGTTGCGACGCCTGGCCTGTGCCGTTGCTTATGTGGGGTAGCTGGATAATTGACAGCTCCACTGAAGCAGTTGATTCACCTGCCAGGTTGGCTGCAATGCAAGTGAAGGTCCCATAGTCCTTGGAAGTAGTGATCAGGATCTCCAGGGTCCCGTTGCGGTACACCACAGTGCGAGAGGAGTTCCCGAGCAGTCGATCGTCAGGGGTCACCCAGTGTATGGTTGGGGTGGGATCTCCGATGGCTTCGCACCGTAGATTGGCAGTCTGCCCCTCCAGAACCAGCTTGCGGTGGGTGTGCTGAGTAATCAGAGGCTGCTCACACAAAAACTCGTCCTCCCGAATGTTCCAGAAGTAGTGGCCCTTCAGGCCGGGAGGTGAGGCACAAGTCTCCAGGTCATCGTCTCGCTCCAGACGCCGGAACCAAAGCAACTCACAGTTGCAGTGAAGCGGGTTTCCTCCTATGCCGAGTGAGAGTTGAGGCGCAAATGATGTGGTCATCACCTCAGAATCCTGCGCCCTGGCAAAGATAGGATCCGGCGGAAGCTTCTGGAGCCGATTAGAGGTCAGGTCTAGGCGGGCCAGCCTCTCAAGATCCACAAAGGTCCCCTCAGGGATGTAGTCCAACAAATTGTGGTCCAGACTCAGTTGGTGCAGGTTGATCATCTGCCGGACTGAATGCCAGGGCAGAGCCTGAAGGTTGTTGTAGGACAAGTCCAGATCCTCGAGCGATGCCGCCAGGTCTTCAAACGCCTTCTCAGAGATTCGACCCAGCTGGTTGTTATTGAGGATGAGATGCTGCAGGCTGACCAGCCCTCGCAGGTCATCGGGGCCCAACTCCACCAAACGGTTGTTATCCATATGAAGAGAACGGAGGGTCTCCAGGTCCCCGAAGGAAAAGGGCTGGATGTAGCTTATTGTGTTGCGGGAGAGCGTAAGGTCCACCAAGTCTGTCATGTTGGCAAAGTCCTGTTGTGTGATTCGAAGGATATAGTTTCCGCCCAACCGGAGCTCCACAGTGCTGCGATCTATGTCAGGTGGCACGAAGAGCAGACCTTTGGCCGGGCACAGGGTCCCCAGTGACTCTGAGAGGTTCTGGCACACACAGTACTTGGGGCACGCACGGGCCATCATTACAGCCATTCCCATGACCAGCATCTGACAGAGCACGGGGTCCATGGTAGATTCACTCTAAGGGACCTGGAGGACAAGAATGCATAAGGAATAATCAGTATCGACATTCTTTTCAAGTGGAGAATCATTTATGATTTCAATCAGTGTTACTGTGACGCATGTTCAGAAGCAACAGACGACCTGTATGTGTGTCGTATCTTTCTAGTGCCACTCAATTACTACAACTGCACAGTTCATAACCACTCTCGTGCAGATGAAGTACTTATTCATAATGTGTGTTACAAGTGTGCAGGATGCTTGCACTGCCGAGAATCAGATCAGCTCAGAGCTGTGAATGTGACAGCCATGTTGAAAAAAAGCAAATGCTGGTTAGGTATGTTTTGAAGCATGGCAGCTGGTTTGAGTTCGTTTAAGCTGGTTCTGAGCTGGTTTAAGCTGGTCCTTAGTTGGTCCTGAGCTGGTTTAAGCTGGTCCTGAGCTGGTTTGAGCTGGTCCTTAGTTGGTCCTGAGCTGGTTTAAGCTGGTCATGTGCTGGTCCTAAGCAACTAGCTTCTGCTCAGGACCAGCTTAAGCCAGCTCAAACCAGCTGCCATGCTTCAAAACATACCTAACCAGCATATGCTGGTTTTTTCAACATGGAGTACGGCCTGTTTCACACATCTCGAGTTGAGTGCATGCACAGAGTGCAGGTCTGTGGCTTCAGCAGCAGGTTAATGTTGTGCTTTCAACCGACAGCACTTCTGTCAAGTTCCATGACTCTATACAGAAAATAAACTGATTTCTGAAAAACCACACTCAATCGCTCCATGGCCATGAATGATAAAATGGTTGTCAAGAGTGAGCTACTGGAAATCATTACAAGCTTGATTATCATGAAGTCTAATTTATATGGGGAGGTGTGTAACATGTACAAAACATACCTAACCAGCATATGCTGGTTTTTTTCAACATGGAGTACGGCCTGTTTCACACATCTTGAGTTGAGTGCATGCACAGAGTGCAGGTCTGTGGCTTCAGCAGCAGGTTAATGTTGTGCTTTCAACCGACAGCACTTCTGTCAAGTTCCATGACTCTATACAGAAAATAAACTGATTTCTGAAAAACCACACTCAATCGCTCCATGGCCATGAATGATAAAATGGTTGTCAAGAGTGAGCTACTGGAAATCATTACAAGCTTGATTATCATGAAGTCTAATTTATATGGGGAGGTGTGTAACATGTACATCCAAATGATAATTAATCTACACAGATCCCCAAAGCCAATGTGCAGCTATAAATCATTTTAAGTAACAGAAAGGTTTGTGTTTGTGTCACTGGGTGTGGAGCATGCAGTCCTTGTTCAAACAATGTGTGAGTACTTCACTTGAGTATTGTATGCTGCTTCATTAAAGCCTACAGTGCATAGTCAGAGTGTTTTCTGCTGAGTTGCACGTGATGCTCTCAAAAATAGGCTCAGCGCCAGAGCTCTGCTTTCGGTGCCGCAGCATGCAGGCCATGACAGATGCAGGATGTGTGAAGAAACTGACTTCATCCTAAAGGCAACATCAACTACAAGGTACATTTGTTGTTAAAACTAAAAAAAAAACAGAAGAGATCTTCCTCCACAGTCTTCAAGTCTTCCATCACAAGACTGTGACCCAACACACCCACACAGCAGAATAAATCATGGTGGGGTCAAAGCCAAGGCCTCACAAGGTGCTTACAACCAGTTAGACAGTAACACAGGCGGTAAGTTTAGTATGAGATATTCCTCTTAACTCTTTAATTTCAGAACGTGTGGTTAATGTTACAAACAGTCAGACTTTTGATTTTATTTGTGGCAAAAAAATCTCACTTTTAAGTCGCTTTGGATAAAAGCGTCTGCTAAATAACTAAATGTAAATGTAAATGTAAAAAATACAAGGCATGAAAATGTAGTGAAACACAAGATGGTAAGAAAAAATGAGCTTTACTAAAAACTAGTGCTGTCAATCGATTAAAGAAATTAACTAATTAATTGCACATTTTTTCTGAAATTAATCGTGATTAATTGCGATTAATCCCACCTAACATTAAAGTTTTTAAATATACTTTTATATTGCAATATTTCACATTCAATCTTCAAATTAATGTACAAAGAACATATTTTTTTATATTTGTTTGATGGCATCTTTTTTATGACTGAAGAGACTATAACCATTGACTATAGCCATTAAACATTACATTATAATTAAGAGCTATCAATTTTAACATTTATTAGACTTTAAAAATAACTTCTAATTTAAGTGAACTTAAAACAATCTTCACATAAACCCATTATAATAAATGTTATATTTAGCTACCTGTGCCCCTCAGCAGAAATATACCGAAATTGAATAAAGTTATCAAACACTAAATGATTAATTGCGATTAATCCCACCTAATATTTAAGTCTTTAATTATACTTTTAGATTGCAATAATTTCACATGCAATCTTCAAATGAATGTAGAAACAACATAAAGACAGTATATTTTTAATATTTGTTTAGTGGCATCTTTTTTATGACTGAAGGTGAGTATCACCAAAGTCCCTTTCAAGGAAAGTCTGTTCGTTCGGCGGCCATATTTGCAATGCCTCTGGGCAGCTCAAACAAGACCAAGTCCTATCTAAATTGCTGAACTTGCAATTAAATTACATATTTCAAATCAGCAACAAAATCTGAAATGAACTGCCTCATGAAAGTTGTTTCTTATGCTTAAATACCGTTTAAAAAGCTTATATTTCAGGCTAGATTAGCCTTATGTGCAGTTCCAACGTGCTTATGACTGCACTAAGCATTGACTGGTCTAGCCTCAGGTGCTCCGTTAGAAAGGGCCTGATCTTTCTGATGTTGTGCAATGCATAAACTAAAGTTATCAAACACTAAATTCTAAGTTATATAGATGAATCCTACAAAAGTTATTGATTTCCTCTTTTTTCTTTTGTTCTTTGATGAACAGACATCACAGCAGCTGGTTATTAGATAATTGCACATTTTTTCTGAAATTAATCGTGATTAATTGCGATTAATCCCACCTAATATTTAAGTCTTTAATTATACTTTTAGATTGCAATAATTTCACATGCAATCTTCAAATGAATGTAGAAACAACATAAAGACAGTATATTTTTAATATTTGTTTAGTGGCATCTTTTTTATGACTGAAGGTGAGTATCACCAAAGTCCCTTTCAAGGAAAGTCTGTTCGTTCGGCGGCCATATTTGCAATGCCTCTGGGCAGCTCAAACAAGACCAAGTCCTATCTAAATTGCTGAACTTGCAATTAAATTACATATTTCAAATCAGCAACAAAATCTGAAATGAACTGCCTCATGAAAGTTGTTTCTTATGCTTAAATACCGTTTAAAAAGCTTATATTTCAGGCTAGATTAGCCTTATGTGCAGTTCCAACGTGCTTATGACTGCACTAAGCATTGACTGGTCTAGCCTCAGGTTTCTATGGGAACCGGAGCATCTAAAGGCCGCTGCAGTGACGCGATGACTTTACCGATCAGCGATGGGCTCTTTCATTTAGAAGGTGGGACTATTCTGCCATATTGCGCGTTGCAGTTTCTCCCATTCATAAGTAAAGGAGTGAACCATCTTTGTATTTCTATAGTCTTTGGTATCACTGATACCAGTACTACTGATGTCTCTATGAAGTTGTTCTTTATTCCTAATATTTAACCATTGACTACGGCCATTCAGCATTACAGTATAATTGAGAACTATCAATTTTAACATTTACTAGACTTAAAAAAATAACAACAACTAATTACTAGTAAATGTCATATTTACCTGTGCCCTTCAGCAAGTAGGAAATATACAGAAATTAAAATAAACATTTACATTTACATTTAGTCATTTAGCAGACGCTTTTATCCAAAGCGACTTACAATTGGGGGATACATAAAGCGATTCTTCTTAAGAGGCAAACAGACACAGGAAGTGGTTGTAATACCAAATTCTTAGACATTGTTCAAATAAGTACAAGCTAGAAAGAGAAGGAATAAATAAAGAGAGAGATTTTTTT
>NW_015544231.1:900524-942817 GCF_001515605.1 Sinocyclocheilus anshuiensis
ATCGAGGGATAACATACCTCGGAATGTCGCGACTGACCAATCAGAATCAAGTATTCCACAGAGCCATGTAATAAGTAAACTTAAAACAATCTTCACATAAACCCATTATAATAAATGTCATATTTAGCTGCCCTTCAGCTAGTAGGAAATATACAGAAACTAAATAGTTATCAAAAACTAAATTTTAAATTAAATATAGATGAATCCTTAAATCTACAATAGTTATTGATTTCCTCTTTTTTCTTTTGTTCTTTGATGAACAGACATCACAGCAGCTGGTTATTAGATTATTTTGCTGCTATTACTTTAAGGGCTGCTGCTGAACATGACACTGATCTGACATGCATGCTCGTAGTTTCATTCGCGCTTTAATATGAAACGATACAGGCTACAGTGCGCCGCCGTATTTGTGTATATCGTTACGAGCACAGTATAACGACTAACAGGAGAGGAAAATCTTATATTACTAACATATGGCCAGACAACATCTCATCTGACCCGCAGTTCACTGATATTCTACTGAAGCTCCTCATCATCTGCACTGTTTTCGCCTGCTGCTGAGGCAAAGTGGAGTGTGCGTCTGAAAAGTTTCCCATTTGGTGTGCTAGTAAACATGTTCTGCATTTAAATAAATGCAATTCTTGTCAAGAAAAAAAGAGACCGAAGCAGCAGTTGCTAATTTTGATGCATTAGTAAAAACATTAGTTCACCCCAAAATGAAAATTCTGTAATTAATTACTCACCCTCATGTCATTCCTACGGTGGCCGAGAAGTGCAAAACAAATCACAATTCTGAAAACAAAATAACAAATTACAAATGCAAATGCAAGTCTAAAAAACAAAATAACAATTCAGAAAGCACAACAACAATTCAGAAAACAGCTCCAGTGGCACAGATGGATAAGTGTATGTCATTGGCTTTTTGACGCGATCGACCTGGGTTCAATCCCGCCTTCTGCCGAACTTTTTTTTTCTCCCATTTAAAATCTCATATCACATCGTAAAGGCATTTATTTTCAATAAAAATTAAGGAAATAATCAAAAAGTTGAAAATAAAGTATCGGGTAGGGTTAGGGTAGGTGTAGGGAGGGCTGAGTGTGTGAAACACATTGCGTGCCCAGTGTTTCGTGAACTGCATGGAAATTGTTCATTAATTGACTTTGTTTGCAGGCCAGGACTTAAAGGGTTAGTTCACCCAAAAATGAAAATTCTGTCATTAATTACTCACCCTCATGTCGTTTCAAACTCGTAAGGCCTTCGTTCATCTTCGGAACACAAATTAAGATATTTTTGATGAAATCGGAGAGCTCTCTGACCCTCCCATAGACAGCAAAGCAACTGTAATGTTCTCAGATCCAGAAACGTAGCAAGGACATCGGTAAAACAGTCCATGTGACATGCTCAATTTAAATTTTGCAAAGCTACGAGAATACGTTTTGTGCACAAAGAAAACAAAAATAACTCCCCCGAGTTACTGTCTTCCGCCATTTTGGAGAGTATCACAATGCATACGCATGCTTTCCCCTTAGCGTAAACAACGCCGCTTATGCCGATTCTGTTCATGCGCACGCTTTCCCCCCCGAATGTAAACAACGCTGATTATGTTCTTGGGTACTCTCCAAAATGGTGGAAGACGTAACTCGGGGGAGAAGAATTGTTAAATAAATTATGTTATTTTTGTTTTCTTTGTGCACAAAAAGTATTCTCGTAGCTTTGCAAAACTGAAGTTGAGCCACTGATGTCACATGGACAGTTTTACCGATGTCCTTGCTACGCTTCTGGACCTGGGAACATTACAGTTGCGTTGCTGTCTATGGGAGGGTCAGAGAGCTCTCAGATTCCATCAGAAATATCTTAATTTGTGTTCCGAAGATGAACGAAGCTCTTACGGGTTTGGAGCAACATGAGGGTGAGTAATTAATGACAGAATTTTCATTTTTGGGTGAACTAACCCTTTAAGTCCTGGCCTGCAAACAAAGTCAATTAATGAACAATTTCCATGCAGTTCACGAAACACTGGGCACGCAATGTGTTTCACACACTCTGTGTGGCTGTAAGGTTGGGAGGGCTTGAGTATCTCTGGTAAGACCATGACATTAATGGGTGATCTAAGGGCAATGGCTTTTAGAGGACTAGTGTAAAGCCAACTGACATTACAGGTTTTCCCCTGCAAGCTCATTAACATGCTCAGCTAGAGGTGAGACACTTGTCTGTGCACAGGCACCTCATCACCTTCAGACCATGAAAGAGAGGCAGAGGCACTTTCCCTAACTAGAGTCTCTAATTAGTGAAGCTTAATACTTCAGTTAATGGGCCGGTCCTAAGTGCGGTCAATAGTGCAAACTGCACCACAAATCGCATACTTAAGAAGAAAAACAGACTATAACTGTCACAAACACGGTTGACAATTAATAGCCACAGAAATATTTGTGAATAATGGCACCTTCTAGCAATAGAGAGTGCTGTTTTGCTCTTGGATGATAAAGCTTTTTTTAACAAATTGCGTGAGTGAGCGAATCAGTGACCCATCCATTAAGTCAGTGATCGCTTGTTTCACTCATGAATGAATCAGCCAGTTTGAACAAAATGGAATGAGTGATTCTGTGATTAATTCATTAAGAAATGTCACATGTTGTTTCATATAAATAATAATATTATTTCATTTTCCCAACATTTCATATTTCTATATTCAAAATGTTATATTAAGAACATTAATCTAATGAGATTACTTAGGTAATTGAAATTGCAGTGTAAATGGATTTTGATAAATGGTAAGCTGGATTTTTTTGATACTGATTTTGACATAGCACTATATTGAATGGTGTTAATCACGGGAAAAACTTAAATGTTCAACAGTATGTAACTTTGTTTTTTATGAATATTTTTGGGAGGGGTGTTCTTCCTTTGTTTCACTTGAGCATCTGCCTCCCAAAATGTCTGTGCACCAGTGCTTTGGGTGACCAGCCAGTAAAATCAAGAGCAACAAGCTTAAACTCGCACTCAATCGTGTATTAAACGGTGTCCCTACTAAGTAAAATTTATAAAGGCAAATTAATTGTTACGATCCCCGGCATTGTTATTTTTGTGTGGTTCTTGTTTTGTGTACTGGTGCGTGTGTGCAGGTATTGGCTGTTCATCAAGGAACGTGATTGGTGGATCCTGAAGCGGATGACTTTAAAAAGGGCGGCGCTACCAACCCATGGGAGCTCACTTTGGCGTTTGCTTCTGTGGCGTGAGGAGCTCCGGATTCCGTCTCCATCAACAGATCACCAACAGCTTTGTGGTTATTGTTCATGGTTCTTCCTACATGTGATTTATTCTGTATATTCTAAGAAAATCCTGGGAGCGTAGGAGGGGTCTGCCATTTACTTTGACCTAATTTTGCGATGTGTTTTTGTTTAGGGAGTTAGGGAAGTTCATTTGTACTTTTCTTTTCTTTATAATTAGGCCATCTAAATCTTCTCTTTATTTTATTAGTGGTTTTGTTTATTATTTTGGCCTTGGGCCTCTCTGAAGCTAAAGCTCCTTTCATTCATTTCACTCTTATTTAATAAATTATTTAAAACTGTTATTTGTCTTTGGTGATCTGTTGGTTGTGGTCGGACTCCCGTTACCACCACTCGTTCGCCTCGCAGTCTATTAAAATGGCCGTAACAAATATATATATATATATAAACATGACACAGGAACATGATCACTAGAAAAACTATAAAGCATTAGCTCCTGTAGCTCAGCTAGCAGCATGGCATGGTACTAGCAATGCTAATGTCTTGGGTTCGATTCCCTGGCATGCCAATGTAATTTATTTCTCACGGTGAATTGGAAGTTGCTTTGGATCAAAATGTCTGCCAAATGAATAAATGTAAATTCAGTAGTCTCTCAACTCATGGCCATGATGTAAAAGCCTCCAGATGCATTTATACTTCACAGGTTTTCACACTGCAAAAAAAAAAAGAAAAAAAGGCTTGTCTTACTTTGTATTTTTGCCTAATTTTTAAATCAAGATGCATTTACTAGATAAGCTAAATGTTTTTAAAATTTACTGAAGAAAATTTCTAAATGAAGTGCATTGTGCTTAAAACAAGTAAAATTATCTGCCAGTGGGGATAAGTAAAATACTCTTAAAAGAGGTTATTTTTCTTACCCTACTGGCAGATAATTTTACTTGTTTTAAGCACAATGCACTTAATTTAGATTTCTTTCCCCCAGGAAACAACACTAAATATCTTGCATCATTTTGCTTATGAAAATGTTTTTAAAATTTACTGAAGAAAATTTCTAAATTAAGTGCATTGTGCTTAAAACAAGTAAAATTATCTGCCAGTGGGGGTAAGTAAAATACTCTTAAAAGAGGTTATTTTTCTTACCCTACTGGCAGATAATTTTACTTGTTTTAAGCACAATGCACTTAATTTAGATTTCTTTCCCCCAGGAAACAACACTAAATATCTTGCATCATTTTGCTTATGTAGTAAAAACTTCTTGATTTAAAATATTTTAGATATTCTGACTAGAAACAAGACAAAAATACCAAGTAAGAATACTAAGCCTTAAACTAAAAATACTAAGCCCTTTTTTTTTTTTGCAGTGCAGGATCTACTCTCAGTGAGTGATCACACTACAGCACTGGAGAGAGCTTTTCTGGATTTGCTTAAAATCCAGCCGATTGGAGACTGAAATCTAAAGTGCACATTCTGCTCAATGATCATGGTCATCTCACATATATGTGACGAGCCCAGGGCGGATAATCGATCAGAAGCTGGCCCGCTTTACAGTACACCTGCCATTAACATACATTTTGTGCCCGATATTTTTAGGCTGATGATACACGGGGCAATTGTTTTTGAGCAATGTTGCTTGGGCACTTTCACAAAATTCTATCTGTATACTTTAGATCAGTCGTGGGGCGTGTGTCTCACCTGGTTGCCCGTTGATGGCAATATTAACCAAAGTTGCCTGTGTATCATCAGCCTTAGACTTTCATTCCATTGGTCTCCAATGTGGGTAAAGGAGATCCAAAGGCACTTACATGTGCAAAAGGCCAGTCATCACTGATGGATCATTCAAAAGCCTATTACATTCAAAAGTGGCTGCGATCTGTCACAGACGACCTCCGAATGTGGTTTCAATGATCTGTTCAAAAGGCATTTTGGGTGCATTTTCACCTGGGATTTAATGTAAGATTCCCCATGATCCATCAACACATTACATCTCATGGTGACTACATTTACATGGACATCAGTAATCTAATTATTTACCTTATTCTGAATAAGACAATCCACGCCATCCAACGTCCCTTCCAGAATTTCACGTATCAACATATAGTTCGTCTTCGTTATGATGCCATTTACAGTTTTGGGTGTTTCATTTTTAATTTACTGAAAGCTTCAAGTGCAGTTAATTATTTGTCATGCTGTACATGCAAACAGACGACGGGGTTGTTGAAGCCATGCTCTTTTGTTTGCCGTCAAACGGTTGACCACTGCCGTGTGTGTCTCCTGTCGCAAAATGTGGTGAAAAGTCCTACACAACGGTAATAATGTGATTAAGGTGTGTACGTGTCTATACTGCACTTCAATAATAGAAATACTCCACATGTCTTAATTCGGTTTGTGTTTACTTCGAGTATGACTTTAGTCGGATTAAGGTAATCAAAAATCTCTGTTTACATGGTAGATTCTTAATCAGAGTATTGTCTTGATCATGTTAAAATCTGAGTATTGTTGCCCATGTGAACGCACTCAGTGTGGATAGTGCTGTCAAGTGCTGCATTTACACCTTTCGCATTTCAGCCCATATTAACAATCGCTAGCACTATTCAAAACACGCTGAAGCCTGGATATTACAAATAATTCATCTTTCAAATAACAGAGTGAAATAAAACTGAAATTGGACAAAAGCATCCTGATTTATTTGTATGTCCTCTTCATTTTCAGGAATTAAAATTTGGGACACGGCGAATCAGTGCAGTGCAATCGAATCTGAAGCAGTGGCATCAAGAGCATAAACAAGTTCTCAAACAAGACAGGACGCCACAAAGAGGGTTGCTCTGCATCATTTTAAGATGAAAATGTCTAATTATTTAAATGCTCATCCCTCAGGGTCCCACTGCTGCCTGCCCCGCATCTGCAGACAGGGAATCTGGAAGAATGAACCCTGACATCTGCAGGGAATCAGGCCTTAGACCATAAAAGCCTCATTTGACACATTAGCCTTTAGAGTGCTTTCATGCCGGCCTGAATTTAATATAACTGGACCCCAGCAGTCGGGAGCGTGACACTGAAGTCCTCTGCTGTCCTCGGAGGGACGGATCATAAAACCTCTTTTCCATCTAACAACTGCAGCATCACGCTTTCTTTTCACTGACCTCATCTCAGTCTTTTCCCCGGGCGCCGCAGCATAAATGGCTGCCCACTGCTCCGGGTGTGTGTTCACGGTGTGTGTGTTCACTGGTGTGGGTTAAATGCAGAGCACTAATTCCGAGTATGGGTAACCATACTTGGCCACATGTCACATAACATGTCATGTCTCTCCAGAATTTAAGCACATTCAACCAAACGGCACTTGATTTGCAGCAGCTTTGGCTTTTGTCTCATTTCCACGAATGTTGTACACACAAAATAACATTAGCAAATCAAAATCCATAATTCTGAGCCCAAATAAACTGATCAACAGATGTTCAACTGGCTTGCTGCTGTACTGGAGTCAACTGCATTGAATAAAATGAACATGGTTGGACTGGCCATACGGAGCATCAGAAGATTTGAGCAATGGGCAGGGTAGTGTTTAATATTTTTACTACTCTATTGACTGCAAAACAAAACAAACACAAAAAATGTGAAAGTATCACCCCATTTTGAGCAACAAAAATCATGAAAATGTCCATGAAATCCTGAAGGGCCTGTCATCTGTTAGCAGTAACAATTGGCCTTTTATTTGCCAGGTGACGATCAGATGATGTGCAAAGAGGAAATATATAACACTTCTCTCTTTTGCTGTCTTTCTGTCTCTCACACACGCACGCATTCTTCACTTTGAGTGAAATCAGCCATGCACAGAAACCTTAACTAACATGATAAGTGAGTTTACATGCTCAGAGAGTGTAGGCTGAGCTCCTGTAAACACGATCTCTTCATGAGCATCCCTGCGAACAAGCCTGCGCTGGCCCTTTACGGGCTGCCAGCGCAGGGCCCCTGAGAATTTGCTCATTGGCAATACGTTGGCCCCTTAGCACTAGTTGGGCTCTTGACCCTTGACTTCTTAACTTGAATGTTTCTTTGACTGCCCTAACTGTGTGTTTTTGAAGCACATTTGTTATAGCAGAAGTTGTAAGAAGACAAACTGATCAGATGGTAATGGTTATTCATTGATGATTTAATCATTGTGTAGTATCCTAATTCACTGATCTCATCCAGTGCTTGATCTGTGAGGACATTATTTAGATTTAATAATTTCACTTTATAGTAGCCCTGGAATACCTCTGCATGAAATTTTGTTCTGCTTTATTCTGAATGTTTTTAGTCATTATGCAGAAATTATTTAGACAGGCTCACACAGATTCAGCGTATGAACCTCAACAATGGTGACAATCAACTTCAATTTTCTGATGTTCAGAGTTCTGAATATTTTGTTGATTGTCACCATTGTTGAGGTTCATACGCTGAATCTCAATATCTGTGTGTCTACATGAAACCACCCAAATAATTTCTGCACAAAAGCTTTAAAACATTCAAAATAATAAAGCAGGACAAAATTTCATGCAGTTGTATACTGCAGCAACTATATTGTGAAAGAATTCAATCTAAATAATGTTCTCAGAGCCCAAGCTCTGGGTTAAATTAGGTAATTCGTTTTTCCTCCCACAACTTTTGCTATAACAAATGTGCTTCAGAAACACAGCTACAGCAGCCTGAGAAAAACTTAAATTAAACAGTCAAGGGTCAAGAGCCCAACTAAAGCAAGCGCTTACCTCCATAACGGTGACTTCAAACTTTATTATTTTCAATAAAACAGCGCTAAGGCTTCCTGGAGGCTAAGTGAGGGCTGCCCGTGCAGGGCCAGTGCTAAGGGGCCAACGTTTTGCCAATGAGCAAATTCTCAGGAGCCCTGCACTGGCAGCCCTAAGTGGGCCCGTAAAGGGCTTGTTTGCAGGGAGGTCTGAAATCGGGCCCCTTCAGTGAGCAGCTTTATAAAGCACAGCAGGATCTCACAGAGATCAACCATCATTACGTAACGTGATCAGTGTCAGTCATTGCAGGAGCACGATTACTTGTGAATATTTACTGCATAATAACAGAATTTGCAGAACAAAGTCAAAAGTAAACAGTCAAAAAACAGTCAGCTTCACTGACTCATTGTGATACTAATAATGATTCATAAACCACATCACACTCGACTCAACAACAATAACAAAACCTGCAGACCTCTCTCACACACAGACATGTCAGTGTTGGGATGGTGATATTTAAAATCCCAGCAGCAGTTTTGTAACGTAACACTCATAAAGCGCAGGCTTTAAGACCAAGCAGAGGCGTCGTCAGCGGGCGGGACTAAGCCGTATATCCCATCAGCCCGTTTGATTTCGGCAAATCACTTTGAGTGAACAAAGACAATACGATTAATATTCATGACTCCAACAGTCTGCCACCCATTAGTGCAAGAGCCGGCACACAAACTCAGGTCCAATAAAAGTCTATTTATGAAATATTATAAACAATATTTTGTTTAAATATGCTATTGAAACATTACGTAGTGTTTCAGGAACAACTCTGTGGCTGCTAAGAGTGAATGAGTGACGTTTTCTTTATTTGAATACAGTGCATTATCAATCAGAGTGGCCGTAAAGCATCTGATGTCTAGTGTGATGAAGCTGCGCTGGTTTTCTCACCTGAGTCTCGCTGCTGCTCTGCCATAGGTTCAGCCCGTCAATAACGTCCCACCATCCTCCCGTCGGCCGCTGGAGGCTGATGACACACCTGAGGAGAGGAGAACGTCACACACGATCAGCTTTCTGTGATGCTGAGAGGACCCAGAAAGACCAGACACACCACATGACCTCAGCCTCAGCAACTCTGTGTGATGGCAGCAGATTTTCATACGGGTCGGAGGACAGGATTACATGCATTCACTTTAAAGAAATTACTTTTGATATAACTCGTTGTATATAACATATTTCTAAGCTGGTTCATGTGATAAATCAATTGTAAACAGCACACAAAACCCTGATGCTGCTGTAAGTCAAGAATGAGTGCTGATGTGTTGTGTGAGATAACACATATACCAAAATTGGATAGATACAGAGAAGATTAGCATGGTCCCTTGCCAGAGGTGGACAGTAGTGAAGTATTTTTACTTTGCTCAAGTAAATTTAAAAAGTATCTTTAGCTTATCAGAGTGTTTTTCTTTGTAAAACATTACTTCACTACATCCCAAAGCATAATGTCTTACTTTTTACTGCACTACATGTCATAAATAAAAGTTGTTGGTTCCCCTTCAGGAACTTGAGCTGCGTCGAAACTCTTTGGGAATGCCTTCGGCCTGACCACACTCTGAATCACGTGTGTAATCAGTCCAATGGATGGGCGATACGTCACGGCCGGGGTGACATAGAGACCAGGGAGCTTAAAAGCTCATGCGGCGGATACAGCGGCAGCTTCTGTCATTCAGCAAGCGCTCTGTGTGTCTCAGTTATGTTTATTGTTGTCTGTCCAACACTTCTATAAAGCCACGCCAAAGGCTAAAGATAAGAGCAAGGGCAAACAGCATTATAAACTGTGTGTTCCTCCCTGCGCGCACTACACACAGTTTATGTGTTGTTTGGGAGCGAAGTACACTGAGTCAGCTCTCAAAGAAGGTAACTGCCCGCATTGCAAGCATTTTTCCACGTGTACACTTAACTCCCGGAAGACTCTCTTCTTAGAAAAAGAAGTAAACACTCTCTTGAGGAAGGAGGCCATCGAGGTGGTCCCTCCTCTCGACAGAGAGTCTGGGTTCTACAGCCGGTACTTCATTGTTCCGAAAAAGGATGGAGGGTTGTGTCCCATTTTAGATCTGCGTCAGTTGAAACGCTCATGCGACTGAAGTTCAGGATGCTCACGCTCAAACAAGTCTGTCTCCTGCTCGGATCGAGTCGATCCTCACGGCAGTCGCGAGAGTAAGAGAAGGCCTGTCACTCACTGTCATACAGTTTCAGAGACTGTTGGGTCTGATGGCAGTTGCGTCCAACGTGATACCTTTTGGCCTGCTGTACATGAAACCCCTACAGAGGTGACTCAAGACCAAGGGGTTTCAAATCCGCTTCACATGATCAAGGTCACGCAGTGATGCTTACGTGCCTTATACATGTGGAAGAAACCTTGGTTCTTGTCTCAGGGCCCGGTGCTGGGAGCTCCTTGTCGTCGTGTAATGCTAACGACGGATGCATCCCTCACCGGTTGGGGAGCGGTCATGAGTGGCCGCTCAGCTCGTGGTCTGTGGAGCAGCTGCCATCTCATGTGGCACATCTACTGCCTGGAGATGCTGGCCGTGTTTCAGGCACTGAAACACTTTCTGCCGGACCTAAGAGGCCACATGTGTTGGTGCGCACCGACAACACAGCGGTGGTCTCTTATATTAACCACCAGGGAGGTCTGCATTCGCGCCCCCTTTACAGGCCGGCACACCAGATCCTTGTGTGGGCCCAAGGGAAACTCCTCTCCCTGAGAGCAGTTCATATCCCTGGGCATCTCAGTCAGGGAGCAGACATCCTGTCTCTCTCTCTCTCATCCTGTTTCTCTGTTTCTGCCACGGGATTGACAGCTTCAGTCTGGATCCAGCCCTTACAAAGACCTGAGATGACCGAACACTGGAGAAGAGATGATGCAAACCTCAGATGATGCCAACCCTCAAACAACATAAACTACCAAATTGTGCTACAAGTTTGATTGCAACATATAATCATTGCTGTTAATAGTGTTCATCATCTGTTTGATTACGTCATTAACTGAATTTTACCGTACGTTTCTGCCATATGTACATCAATTTGACATAGTCACCACTGACAAGCTACTACTAAATATATTGTAGAAACTTAATTTCCTGTAAAGCTGCTTTGCAACGATTTGTATCATGAAAAGTGCTATACAAATAAACTTGAATTGAATTGAATTGAATTGAACCCTGTCGAGGCAGGGGCTGAGGCCCGGAGAAGGGAGGTGGTGGAACAGATCTGGAGAGTGTTTGGCCAGGCTCAGGTGGATCTGTTTGTGACTCAGGAGACCTCACACTGTCCCCTCTGGTTCTCTCTGACTCATCCAGCTCCTCTCGGACTGGATGCTATAGACTTGGCTGAGGCTTTGTCTGTACGCTTTTCCCCTGCTCGCTCTGCTCCCGGGAGTTCTGGAGAGAGTGCGCAGGGACGGGGTCCGTCTGCTGCTAGTGGCCCCGTTCTGGCCGGGCCGAGTATGGTTCTGGGACCTGGTGTCCCTTCTCGACAGCTCTCCGTGGGAGATTCCCGTCAGGAGGGACCTCCTCTCTCAGGCGGGGGGCACCCTCTTTCACCCCCGCCTGGAGCTCTGGAAACTGTGGGTGTGGCCCCTGAGGGGGCACAACTCATAGCTTCCGGTCTCTCAACTGAGGTTGTTGAGATCATTCTCCAGTCCAGAGCACCCTCAACGAGGAAACTGTATGCCTTGAAGTGGAAGCTTTTCACTTCTTGGTGCGGAGACCACCAGCTCAACCCAGTTAACTGCCCGGTTGGTTCAGTGCTGGAGTTCCTGCTGGCCCATTTCTCCGCAGGGTTGACCCACTCCACCTTGAAAGTTTACGTGGCGGACATTAAAAAAAAACAAAAAAAACCGATTGCTGATATTAATCAGACTGATGCTGCTCATCTCTGGTGTCCAATATAATCACTTGTCACTGATGACAGCAAGTGTCACAGAATCAACCTGGAGAAGCACAGCTTTGGCTTTAGCCATACTGGAGGCTGGGTTTCTGCTGGGCCGAGTTTGGTTTTTCATGCTTTTAGTGGACAGGACAGCCGAGAATGACAGGAAAGCATGGGGTTAGGAACAGGACTGGCACAGGACCCTGAGTTGGGACTTGGTGCAGTTGCATTATATGTCATTGCACTAACTACTAGACTGTCAGCATCAACACATCGAATCTCAACTCAGTCCATTACTGTGAAGAGTTTTGAGCTCTGTGTGCACCAGAAGTGCTCTTAACAGTACTGAATGTGCACTTGTTGTGATGTATTTTTTAAAAACTTTACTTGCAGATAATACAATATTAATGAAATAAAAAAAAAAGTTCACTTTCATGACTACATTTCTTAACGTACACACTTCTAAAAAATGCACTTTGTAATGTCAATTTAAGTTTTATTTTAAAGTACATTTTAAATAATTGTTTTAAGTGTATTCTCTACTGCTTTAAAGTACACTTATTTTGATGTGTTGACCAACATAATAAAGCACAAGTAAAGAAGCACTTGATTATCATTTTAACTGTAGTGTGTCTAATATTACAATGAATAGATTTTAAGTTACAACTTCATCATTACAAATGTGTGTTTGACATACAAGTTTCAACAGAAATGACATTAATGTACATTTGACCACAAATGCTTGACAGTATTTGCCAGAACACTTTTATCATATTTCAAAGACAATAAGACAGTAATTATGAAATATTACATATAAAGAATGTCCTACTTAAGTTACAGCACTCTTGTTGTGAATGAAATGCATTTATTATAAATGTAAACTATCAGAAGAGAAGTTTTCCACGGTGGAACGTAAATGAGGGGCTTACATGAGCGGCTACAGTCCCGCTGTTTCCCATCAGATGCACACTTTCTGAATGACAGAAATCTGTAAAGTTAAAGCAGGACAGAGCAGGAGAAATCAAGGAAAGAAGAGTGCGTCAGAATCAGCCCCGTGACACCGTGGCGTGTGTTATGAGGGGGATGCGCTGTGATTAATGCCGAGCACAGAGGGTTCATTGATCTAGAATGAATCTAATTTCAGGGACTTCCATGTTTAAACAGGATTTAGTGGCACTAGCTGCATCCAGGTGGGAGAACACAAGCACTCCTGCTGCGAGTGAATGCATGTTTACTGGGCTCAGAGCCTTCAGCTCCAGCTCCCATCACAACAAGCTTTGTATCTTCTCACTCCAACAGTTAATGTCAATTTTTATTTATGGTGGCAAAAATCAGTTGATAAAACTGTATTCATATCATTGAATAAATAGACAATTCATCTAAAGTAGACATGTAATAAATTATTTATATTGTTACTGCTGTATGTTAGACTAATGAAGTTCATCTGTTGCGTGACTGTTGAATTCCTCCTTCCAATTCCAATAAATTGCAGACACGTCACAACACAAAATAACCAGCTAAATCAACTGCTGAGGTTTTCTGACACACAAGGCTTGCAGACACAGGTGAACTGAACTTGGCAGTGTTAGAGGTCCCTACAGCAGATGATGTGCGCTGTGGCACGAGGAACCGCCATCAGTAACATCACTTACAGTGACAAATGTGTTTGTGTGCCAACAGACACCGTTGTGAAACACCAGAGGAGAACTTCACTGAGAGAAGGGCACGACCCAAGCTACCTTCAGCTTCAAGGGGACTTACATTGGTGGAGTTTCATTTGAGCCGATTACCCCGTCAGGAGCCCACAGAGCGGTCCATAACTGACATCTAACACACACATTTCCATTTCACAGGACAGTGTGTCATAACGGTGGGCGGCAGATGAGTCAAACAGACTGTGAACCTCTTCTTCAGGAGAGCGAATATGCATCTCTGCTGTGTTGTGTGTTCTTTATTCATTTAGAATCTGTAATCATAATCATTTATGGCGCTATTATTGCATTTAATCATATAATAATAATATTCATTTCATTATTCATTTCATTCACTTGCAGTGGTTGGTGAGACCTGATTCAATTCATGATTCATATGTTTCTGGTTGAATTAAAATTTTCCAAATTTTTTTTTTTGCAAATTCAGAATGATTCACATTAAATATTATTGACATTTTTATTAGATTTGAATTAAATCAATTTAAAGAGACACTACATCCAAAAATGAAAATTATCTCACCATTTCTTTCATAAAAGTTGACACTTCCCAGAAAAACGGTCACTTGCACATGACAGCTGCTGACACGCTACTGAAAATTATATTTAGCAGCAACATACTTTTAGTAAGCGACTCCCCAGCATTGCTAATATAATACATTGTTGATTAGGGGCCAAGAACTGAAGGTGCATAGCCAGACATTATCAGAGGTGTTTTCAGTCTATGGCTGCCAATAGAACTGTACATAGCAAAGTTTTGTAAATTGACTGTAAATTATTCAATGTAAATTGAATAATTTTTAACATTTCTTACAGACATCAGCGTTATTAAGAGACTAAACCGTTCTTGTCAGTCTGTCAAATTAAACCATTCTTGGACATCTGTCAAATTAAATTTTGTTGCAAGATGTTTTATATTATAAATGCATTCATGTATCATTACAAAACTGGATGTGTGTCTTCGGCAGCAAACCCTGAAGATAACTATGAAGTTTTGGCAGCTTCACCTAGTGTTCAAAATATATAATAAACTACACAAATAAGCTTTTTTTGTGACTTGTGTTCTACAGAATCCAAAGATACGTCCTCCATTTTGAGACATTCCAAATAAACACCTAGACAGTTTCACACAAATCATCATCAGACCATTTTAGTAAAAAGTAAATAAGATGTGTTGATATCTGAAACTCGATATGTCAGTTCATGACCTCCGATGGCTGTGGGACATTCGAGGACGGCTCGGACACTTAAATGCCTGCTGGCCGTTGCAAAAAGTTGCATCTGAAATAAAAGGAAATCTGTAGTGATTTGCCTCGGCACAAGCAGATTAGAGAGCATTAAAGGAACGTTTCACTCAAAAACCAAAATCTGCCATTATTTACTCTTGTACTGCTTTGCAGGTCATCTGAGGACATATGATTCCCTGTATGAAAAACAGACTGAAACGAGTTATTGTTCACTGATGAACTTCATGTGTGAAGGAAAATCTGTTCCTCTAACCTACACTCTTAAAAATAAAGGTGCTTCACGATGCCATAGAAGAACCTTTTTTGTCTAAATGGTTCCATCCCAGCTAACAGAATTTAGTTACAAGAACGTTCTCCAAATATTCAGTGTTGGTTCTGGGAACATAAAAAGTGTCCAGTTTTCTTGAAGTTAGAGGAAAGTTTTTAAAAGGTATGATGTTCCTCAAACGTTCTTTCAACTTAATTTTGATTTAAAATTCAACATTCTAGGAACGTTGATTTGTAACATCCCAAGAACATAAAAATGTCCAGTTTCCATAAAGTTAGTAGAACGCTCTTTACAGGTTAGTACGATGTTCCTGAAGCATTCTTTCAATCATTCAAACACCTGCTGTGAACAAGCACTGAAAGAAAGAGAAATAAGAACACAGACTACAACTTTCTTCAGCCACGGCCTTAGATGAACTGAAGATACAAAACATTAAATCTCTGAAGATCTGATTAAACAACTCACTGTCCTGCTCGGCCTGTCTGACAGAGAGCAGAGGTGTGAATATGCTAAAATGATTGATGACAACATCATTTAAAGGGCACCTATTATGCCCCCTTTTTTCAGATGTAATATAAGTCTCAAGCGTCACCAGAATATGTCTGTGAAGTTTCAGCTCAAAATACCCCACAGATCATTGATGTCATTTTGAAAATGCCTATTTTGAGTGGAAGCAGAAACAGGCTGTTTCGTGTATGTCTCTTTAAATGCAAATGAGCCGCTTCACCTCGCCCACTTTTATGGCATGGGAGTACTAAACTAAGTTCTCTTTCATGTCTTATTGCAATTGAACTGTCAAATACACACACGTTTGTTAAAAACGCATAAGTTACAAAAACACTGTCAGTTCTGTCTGTGAAGTTAAGCAGCTGGGAAAGAAATTGCATGTTTATATTAGATCTGTGTATTAAGTGACAGCAGCAAAATATACAGACCCAAACAATAAAATAAAAGCAGAAAATCACTCACTGCTCTGGACTGAATAACTTCTATAGATTTAAATAGAATACATTTCTTACTTGAATGCTGTTTTTAAATGGTGTAGTGTGAAGATAGACATGGCGGACTGTGTGTGGATCACTCAGGGCGGGGTCTCTGCTGATATGGCAGTGTCTGTCAACAGTCGTGGGCGGGGCCTGTGCAAAGTGATGTCACATTTTACAGATTCTGCGAACGGCTTGCTCTGAGACGCTGCTTATGATTAATGGGGACAAAAAAAGGAGCGGGTAGATTTACATCATTATAGGGTGGTTGTGTTCAAACACTGCCAACACACATTTATGTTCAAACACCATGTAAAAGCGAATTTTGCATAATAGGTGTCCTTTAAATGACACAGCACAAGCAGCTCATTCAGGGGCTGGTTCTGCTGGACTGTGAGTGGGTCAGGAATAAGATCCAGGCTGTTTTTGTTGAAATACAGCATGTGAAAGTGCCTTACTGAATTAGTCCAAAATTTCAGATACTTCCCATAAACACCCGGCATATTGTTACATCATGAGTGGAATGGCATCTAAACTTCTGTTAGTCCATTGGCCTCATCCTTAACCCGAGGTTACCGTAGTCAGCCAGATCTGGTCCGTATTCAGACTATATGATGGACCTGCACCTAGTGACAACCACAACGTACCTGTTTACAGCTGGTGAAGACCTCCACAAGTCCTCAGCACAGATCCCTATGGCCAGCTATCAACACGTCATGCCAGGGCCAGCTGGAACCCAAATCCAGTTTTATCCAGAAAGACGTTCATCATTCTTAAAAGGCCACTGATAACCCAGTCGTCTAGTACTGGCTAAACGGCAGCTCTGCTTTCATATTTCAGCCTGCTGGACAGACTACAACTCTTCCTTTCCCTCTTAATGCTGGTGTGACACACCTCCATCAATATCACCCCTCAGACCAGAGGAGAACTGGCCCCCGGACCGAGTCTGGTTTTCCTCCATTTCTGTCATCTGATGGAGTTTGGCTCCCTTGCCACTCTTGTCTCTGGTTTGCTTAGTTTGGGTCTGAAAGACACTTAACTTTCAGTAATTCATGAATACGACTGTACCATCATCAGATGAGAACAAACCTGAATTAAGCTAGATGATGGCACTATCGTTTTCTTAGGGCCCTATGATTTCTGTGAGGCGGAAAACGCAGATGGAATCGAGGAATCCATTCATAAAAACAGAATTTAATGTCATGGAATTTGCAAAATTTTGGATGAATAAATCAAAAGTAGTTCAATACACTTAAATCACAGATATGGACTAGTGTCTGTGAATATTAAGCCACAAAAATACTATTTGAATATGAATCCTGCATGTTGTGCGTGTCTCTGTATGAATGAATGGCGCAGACATGCAGTTTTGTTTACTACACTATATGATCTCTAGAACTGCTCTGAGAGTCACTTCAGGAGCATTTTACTGTTACTTTTGAGAAAACCCATTGTCATATCATATAACAGAAACTTAAAGGTCTTCACAGCAACTTAGTCAAAATAAGAGTTTGGTTTAAATTGAAGAAACTTTGACAGAACTATATTACTTAATGTAATGATAGTACTACTACTAATGATAACATTATTATTAAAACATTATTCTTTGAGAAATATTTACCAGAAAAAAAAAATATTTACCAGAATTTATTCACCAGAAAATGTAAATAAGCAACACAGTATTTCTGAAAAAAAAGTTACTTTTTTTTTTTTTATAAAGTCAATTAATTAGAGATGCTTTTGATTATTAAAATTTAATGAAACCATTAAAATGGAATCCAGAAAATGAATGGAAAATCCAGAATTTGGTCAAATAAAACTGAATTTGAAAATATATTTCATAGGGCCTTAAAAATGTCATTTTTGAATATGAATCCTGCATGTTGTGCGTGTCTCTGTATGAATGAATGGCGCAGACATGCAGTTTTGTTTACTACACACATACTGAAGCACATGTGACGCTCACGGTGTTTTCAGCCTCTGCCACCTCAATATATGAGTACATGAATCCAGAATTTGGTCAAATAAAACTGAATTTGAAAATATATTTCATAGGGCCTTAAAAATGTCATTTTTGTTTAAAATGCTAATACATCGCTTATAAATTTAGTATGTTTCATGATTTCAATTAATTAGACATGCTTTTTGATTATTATTATTATTATTATTTTTTTAACTATTAAAACAGAATCTTGAAAAATTAAAAACAGAAAAACGGCAAAAACTGAATCCAGAGAAATGAAAATGGAAAAAACAGAATTTGGAAAAAAAATTCAATGGAATTTTGAAAAACAAAACAAAAGAGAAATTCACAAATCGTCCTCAGAAACCGAGAAACGATGCGGAGTATAATATGATATTTACTGCTGCTCGATGTTCCTTTGTGCTTTCATATTTATTTTGGATCAGGCAGCAATAATAGAATCTCATCTGAGCTTACGATCCAATATTGCTGTTATCTTGAGGAGCAGCGGCCGGGCGGGAAACACATCTCTCAGTCCTCGCAGTCTTTGAAGACTGCATGCTCATGTTGACTAATAAGAAGAGCTCAGCGCAGTCCATTGCTATCAGCGTGAGGCTGAGAAACTGGACAGTCAGCTGTGGACGTGCGTCTGTGACGCTGAATGCTTTTTGTCCCACAGGAGAGATACTCAGACGCATCGATTCCAACCGCACAACCCACAGACTCTGACGACCCTCGGGCCCTCAGAGAGGCTCGCTTTTTCTTACAGGCTCCGGAAATACCATGAGGGAAATAACCTCACCCTAACCCTAGCCCTAACCTGAAGTATCAAACACTGCATATGACCATAACCGACACTGAAACGCATGCACTTCTGCACACTCTAGATACACTCATATAGATCATACAGAATACTGGTGTGAGCAGATGAAATGATATAGACAGAATGATTTTAAACTCTGTTTTCCATTTCATGCATACATTTAGATTAAATACTCTCATTATCAGAAGTAAAACTCCACATAAATGTAGCAACCGTAGTATAAGTGACAAATAATTGACGACAGGCTGTTGAATTATTGAAAAATAATGGTGTAAGAAGTATCTGGTGGAGGGTGTGCTGCTTTTGAACACTTTTTCTGCGGCGTGCTACATTTGAGTGCTTTAACAAGAGCAAAGATTGCTTGGCACATGATATTCCCGCTCTAAATAGCAGAACTCCTGTTCTGAGAAAATATTTTTGCATGAGTAATAATCACACTCGACTCTGAATAAGTGCTACTCTGCACATTTTGCACATCTCTCTTATTTTAACAGAGGTGGTCCCCTCATTAGGAGAGAGCTCTGTCACACTCACTTCACGTCATGAATGTGCGGAGCGGTGGTTTACTGGGACTGGAGCTGAGAATCACAGGGCTGGATGGCTTTGAAACATAGAAACAGACAGACAGTAGCATAACATTGTTAATCAATCATGAAAAATACCACTGCATTTGATGGATAAAATGAAAGAGACTTTTATTAAAATCCACATTTAGATTGGTAAAATGGCATTGGTTCTCGTGTATGCTGTAACTGAGCATGACGGCATTCAAATGTGTGATCTGTGGAAAGCTGACATGCTCAAAAGTATTACCATGTTTTTAGAGTTTTCAGAATTTGAAAAGGAAAACATTCTGTAATGCTTGCACATTATTTCAAAAGACAAACAGCAGTGTGACTGATCGATTAGAAAAGATCTATGACATGTTACAATCAAATTGTTGTTACAATGTTACAAAATGTTACAATCATTTAAGATGAATCGCTTGATGTTTTCCCCAATTGTAAGACGTTTTTGGATAAAAGCGTCTGCTAAATGATTATTTAAAAAAAAATAAGAACAGTAACTAATCTTTGAAGACTGCATGCTCATGTTGACTAATAAGAAGAGCTCAGCGCAGTCCATTGCTATCAGCGTGAGGCTGAGAAACTGGACAGTCAGCTGTGGACGTGCGTCTGTGACGCTGAATGCTTTTTGTCCCACAGGAGAGATACTCAGACGCATCGATTCCAACCACACAACCCACAGACTCTGACGACCCTCGGGCCCTCAGAGAGGCTCGCTTTTTCTTACAGGCTCCGGAAATACCATGAGGGAAGAACAGTAAGAACAGTAACTAATCTTAATTAATAATTCCTTACATTTAGAAGAAAAATAAATGAGAGTAACATATTTCTATGTTCAGAGGAGTGAGCGCGTGTGTCCCTGCAGAACATTCACCTTTGACCCGTTCACACTTGGATTGTTTATCATCTAAAATGTTGTCATTAAAGTTGTCTTGGTGCAATACAACTGTGCACAAACAATCTATATATCTATATTTTGGGCTAACAATACAGAAGACATGCAATATCTGTAGATGTCTTCAGAGGAGCTGCAGTTTGGATGTAATTGTATTTCCCCTGAATGAAAGCTACGGACAGGATGAGGCGACAGAAACACTTGTTCAGATGCCCGGTCATTGATTCTGATGTGTGAAGCTGGTGTCTCATAACACAATGATTACATTAGAATATTTCATCTGTTTCTCCTGGATCAATGTGTTTGAGTAAACTCAACCCCGATCAGCCTCCATTCCAGTGCTCAACACTCGCCTTTCACGATCCAATCAACCACTGAAGGATAAAATCAAGCCTTCTGGACGAACTCGGCCAGAGGAGTGACTCCTGTAACATCATCCACAGCAGGGACGCTTCCTCCGGGGGTTTAGTCCTCAGTGAGAAAGTGTAGCAAGAAACCATTGCCTAAGCGGTGCCTCTTTGTAAATCACCACATCCGTATTACAGGAAGTGAAAAGTAGCATTTGTACTTGCATTGAGTACTTGCATTTGTAGTCAATGCAAACATTTTATAAATGATATAATGATGCCAGTCTTTCTGCAGTACAGTTCAAATTAGTACATGTGTAGCCTACTGTTTGAATAACAGAAAATGGTCATCATTATTATTAACAAGTATTACTGTTAACTAGCTAAAAACAAACAATTCATAAAATATATTCAAATAATTATGATATAAACCAATTAATATTAAACTTTGTATTTAAATTAATCTAAATACATACATTGTTGCCTATAAAGAAGTTTTAAAAAACATAAGTTGAGTCATTTTAAACATTTTATTATATATAATAAAATGTTTAAAATGACTCAACTTATGTTTTCTTTCGAGCTTATTGTGAAAGTATAGAAATGATTAAAGCCAGTTAATTCATTAGCATAGTCAGATATTTTCTTTCTGCTGCCTTCTCAAACGTCTGCTGCAGCAGCAGTGCTTATTCCTGCCTTGTAAATGCATTTAAATTAATTATATTTTTGATAATGACATCTCTTAAGCAAGGCGCACACTGTGCGATTTATTATTGTCCTTTATGATTGTTGCTTGTTAGACTGTATGAACATGATCCTCATGTCACACTGAAGGATCTCAGCTGTCCTTAATGTCAGATTGACCGTCAAGACCCATAAAAACAGACCTGCGCAGTGCGAGAAACATCAACCCATGACGCCTTCGGTGAAGGTGAGCTGCATCACTCGCAGGAATGAAATGGTGGCTAACGGTGCGTGTCCACTGGCGCTTTTCAGTTTATTCCTATGTTTTTGGAAATTTTTGAATTAATTTCTAGAAGTTAAGCTTCATGCGTGAGCGTGAACCTCAGCTTCTATAAATTAATTAAAAACGCTCACTTTGCTCTGCTTCAGTGGACAAGCATTGTAACAATGAAATATCCAGCATTCATTTTGATCATGTCTTGTCTTGAAATGAAGACAATTAGATGTTCGTCGTAGGAGAACTCACACTACAAGACTGTGCACCAAATGTTCTGACACTGCCAGAATTTTGTCTGAGGTCAAATTTGATCATAACGGTCAATAATCGTCTGTCGGTGAACATGTCAAACTAATGATCAAAGACTACAGATTTTAGCCTAGGATTAGAGGATTTAGGATTTCCAAAATTTGTCTCAGACAGCCAAAATCGTACAGTGCACACCCAGCTTTAATCTTCAGTAGAGATGTGAATTGTGTCGATGAACCTTATCTAAGCCAGTTTTTTTTACTCTGAAACTCAGAGTTTGTTCAGCTAGCTTCATGCAACAGGCCACATGTGCGTCCACACACAAAAACAGTCTATCACATCGTGTGAGCACCACTCTCTTTCACAGCATCTTGCACTTGAATGGCTTGAAATCACTTGCATATTTAAAATGACAAACCTTAGACACACATGAAAATGCTAAACTTGCTTGAGGAAGCGGCACTGGCCCGATTGTTCAGACAAGTGATTATAGTTTTAGGGGAACTGAGATGGCAGACTTAAAAAGGGTCCAGAACCACAAAGCATCTACAGTAATAGCACTATAAAACGATAAAACGACCGTTTAGATACTTTACAGTGCTAAGTGACACTGATAGATTCAAGTGCTTTGAGGAAAACACAAGTGTCTTGTATCTGTTAAGCCCTCTGACTGTGCAAGCTTTTCCCTTTAAACAAAACGTTTGTATGGACAAAATGTGGTAATGGACTCAGACACTGTCCACAAAACAACCCAGAATATTCCTCAAATGCACATGGGATTTTAACAGGAGAGGGAGAATGAATGTGTGAAGACGTGAGATTTTTTTTCTCACCACCCACCACCAAACGCATCCTGGTTTTCTCACATGAATCGGAGAATTTGAGTTGGTCACCTCATTACACGCATATGATCTGCAGCATTATGAAGGACCTCTCCTCTGACGTCGACATGTTTGGCATTTGTCCACGGTTCTCCTTCACCGTTCCATTCCCTCCCACAAGAAAATGTAATGAACTGCTGGAGTGCAGCTCTCTGTAGATGCACAGCTCCGCTCATTACTGCTGAATGCCTTCAGCGCTCCGCCGATTTCCGTGTCCTGGAGGGGCAATTATGAGCCGCCGTTTCCACATGGCGCCGCTGGAGAAGGTGAGTCCTTTCAGGTAGTTATGTCTGCCCTGATGGTTTAATTCTGTGCACTGAAGCCATCTGTAGACGTTTCAATCCAAAACTGTCAGAGAACGAGGAGGTCCCGCGGGCCTCGTGCATGGGGCATGGTTCTGTTATAGATTTGCCCTTATTATTTTTCACAGAGACTGTGAAGCACAAATAATGGTCCCAGATCCCACCACCCACGACTTCAACATGGACACCGCATGCTAACCAGCCAGACCTTGAGCCCACGGCGTCCATGTTGGAGTCGTGGGTGGTGGGATCTGGGACCACCGCTACTGCAGGGCCAGACAGGGGCCGCTTGTGCTCTTAGGGGGCACACATTTACCTTAACCAATTAACTTGATTATTTGGAAGTATCTTTTCTAGGTCAAATTCATTTATTTGTGTGACAAGTAATCATGATGACAGCACACAGCTAGGTAGAAGTTCCTGTTCAAAAGTTTAGATACGCTTGACTCTTGTCGTAACATTATAAAAAAAAAACAACAACAACTATATACACACACAAACACACGCACTGCATTATGATGGCTGCATTATAATGTTTTCCTAATTCGAAATATGAACAAAAGTTGCGCATGTGGATGTATTCAGAGAAATTAGCAATTGAAAATCTAACATTTTAACTGGCTCAATTTAATGAAATTAGTTGACAAAAGATTTTCAATTTTGCTGAATGGATTCAATCTGATCTACCACTGCTGCTTAAGTTACAGAACACAACTTGTATAAAGAGAGCTGATTTTATATATTATCAGTTGCGTTGCAACTATTACAGTCTCTGTTTTAAAACTAAATGCAGACAGAATCATCACGAATGGCCATCGGTACTCACACACAGCGCTCTAGTCTTGTGGTTTTGCTTCTCTGCATTGGTATTTGAGTAATTTCTCAGGGCCTATATGCGGAGTTTAAAAGATTATGGCACAATTAATGAAACTTGTCATCACTACTGCCATATGACAAACTGCACTTTGCATCCAGCTTTAGAAAATAGTTTGTTGCAATATGATATCAGAGGGGGGCCAAGCTTGTTGACACAGGGCCACTGGCCCCTCGGCCCCTCACCTCCCATGACGGCCAATCAGAAGAGCAGTGCTGCAAGGCTCAAAAACATGGCCCATGAGCCGAGCAACTACCATTGAGATGTAAGGGAAATCTAATGGATGGAGAACTCCAGGCATTATAGGCATGTTTGACATAAAGCATTCCCTTTTAATTCTTCAAAAAGCTTCCGTTGGCACAGACAAAAGAAAGTACACACACTCAGCTATTTCATATGCCGAGATGCCAAGGTAAGTAAACAACACAAGCTTTGATTCATCAGCTCAGATTCCTGTCGAAGCTTCAAAAGATCTCCATATGCAGCGGCAGATGGTTGGATACTTTTGTCAGCAGAGATATGCAAAGGCGTGTGTGCGCAGCAGGTTCTTGGCCAGCTCACAGCTGCCATACGGTCCGTGGGCAGGTGTAGAGCGCCACTAAGCCGCTCACGCACTGAAGAAGCTGGGATCAGAACGGCTCCTCTCTACAGACCCGCGCCACTGCCTCCATCATGACGGTCACGCTCATGTACAAGCATCAACAGCAAACCACAAGTGTGCTCCTTTAACTCATGTAAGAATGAGAAAATAAAGAATAGTGATATTAGAAAGAGATGATAAGCCAGGAAAGAGAACTGAATTCAGTCCTCGCATGATGATGGCAGGTTATGTCTTTAGTGAACTCAAGCAGTTGGGAAAGGAATCTGATGTAAGTGAGTATATTAGACCAGTGCATTAGGTCTTATAGTGACAGCAGCCTAATATACTTGCTGCTGTCTGTGCTGTTCTTAATGCAGCGGTTTAATTCCGGTCCTTGCACCTACTTCCTCCACACATTTTTTTAATGTCTCTTTTATCTAACAAGCCTGATTCAGATCATCAGCTCATTAAGAGAGAGAGAGAGAGAGATCAATGAACTGAGCTGCATTCAGATCGACAGGGTCCCTACGCAGTGTTCACTGTTTTGCAAAGCAATAGGGAGCAGACCAAAAACAAAATAGGCAGAGCAAAAACTGAGAAAGAGAATCACTCACTGCTCTTAACTAAATAATATTTGTAACTAATAAGCATCAGTTTATATTTAATTCATTCAGTGAAGAAGACTACTGCATGCAGTGTTTTATTTTACATTTGATTACTTTATTCATTTTATATAGTATTTCTTTATTCTGATAGAAAGACCTACCTGAAAAACTCAAAGCACTGTTTATTTCATTAATATCTTTCATCTATTGTACTTATTTGTCCTATTGCTTGTCTTTTTCTTCTTTGCTCTCATATTATTGATTTATCTTCAATAATTCCTTGATACTCATACACTGGGATGAAAATATGACGGAGCGTTGCATTTGCTGTGAAGAAACATGAGATGAGCAGAGATCACTGCAGAACCACCTCTGATATTTCTTAGTTTAGTATAGTTTTTATTATACAATTATTATTGAAGGCTGATGGCATGTACACCAATCAGAGGTGAATGTTGACCTTCACAAGACAAAGAGGCCAGTGGGGTTTAGACCCGTCTCGGCTCATCTTCAGTGCACTGATCAAATGAAAACAAGCTGGCTTCCCATTCAACCTCACCATTCACAGGTGGAGTTTTCCCCGCAGTCTGCAGCCGCTCTTTCCCAGACAGAGACACAGCCAGAACCCATTTGGCAGCCATTACTGCTCCAGGCCAAAGGGACGACCCCAAATCAGCCAACAAGGACCAGATCACAACCATAGCAGAGCCTGGAAACAGTCACAGGTGGTACTTATGAAGCATGCGGATTGATCTCTCTCTCTCTCAAGAGTCTTACTGTGCTCAACATTAGTTCTTACAGGCCAAAACTTGTCACTTGACTTAAAACATTTTAACGTTAGGCTTCAGTACATTACAGTGCAATGGGACGAGAGATGTAAAAAGTAAACCAGAACTTCCATAAGATCACTACTGATCGTAATATAGGGAACTAAAATAAAACCAAGTGGAAAAGTCCATCAGTCCATCTCCCCTTCACTGCTAAACATTTGTCAAATGTTGCCATTTGGGTCCTTCAATCGATCACAGAGTGTTAACCGTCGAGAACCCCCACGAATAAGAGGCCTGATCAGTATCATAGACTTGTTCACTACACTACAATATAGTGTGCTATGTGCTTTTCACCATATAGATAAGAGAGTTAAAGTGTTAACAACTACTGATTTCAGCCGCAGAATCAGTGTCCTTTATAGTGCAGAGGGCGGGACGCTTCAGATTCTAGACAGCATTTGATTGGACAGAAAATCTGATGAGAAGCTTAAGTGCAGAATGATGTCATCAAAACTGCTGATGCACATGTGTCAAATTGTACATCAGAATCAGAATCAGAATGAGCTTTATTGCCAAGTATGTTTACACATATGAGGAATTTGTTTTAGTGACAGAAGCTTCCACAGTGCAACAGAATGACAGTGACAGGACAAAAACACAGATAATAAAAGAATAACAATAGAACAAGTAAATAGGGAATAACAATATACAGATTGACAATTGTGTGTACAGGTAAATTACAATAGACAGTTTTGTATGTACAGGTATATTAGTGCAAATTTGAAATGTAAACTAAATACGTGTGTTAGATAAATAAGTATATAAGTGTATAAATAGTGTTGTGTGTTCCACAATTATTGTCAAGTGTTCATAAGATGGATTGCCTGAGGGAAGAAACTGCTCCTGTGCCTGGCCGTTCTGGTGCTCAGTGCTCTGTAGCGTCGACCAGATGGCAACAGTTCAAAGAGGGAGTGTGCTGGATGTGAGGGGACCAGAGTGATTTTCTTAGCCCTTTTGATCACTCTGGAGGAGTACAGTCCTTGAAGAGAAGGGAGGGTTGTACCAGTGAAATTTCCCAGCCTCACTAGCTGCTGCCTGTCTGTCAAGAAGCTGGTGATCCACTGACAGATGGAGGTGGGCACGGAGAGCAGAGTTAATTTGGGCAGGAGGAGGTTTGGGATGATAGTGTTAAAAGCTGAGCTGAAGTCCACAAACAGGATCCTCACATAAGTCCCTGGTCTGTCTAGATGTTGCAGAACATAATGCAGTCCCATATTGACTGCATCGTCCACAGACCTCCCTGCAAACAAGCCTGCACTGGCCCTTTACTTTTAGGGCTGCCAGCGCAGGGCCCCTGAGGATTTGCTCAATGGCAAGACATTGGCCCCTTAGCACTGGCCCTGCACGGGCAGCCCTCACTTAGCCTCCAGGAAGCCTTAGCGCTGTTTTATTGAAAATAATAAAGTTTGAAGTCACCGTTATGGAGGTAAGCGCTTGCTTTAGTTGGGTTCCTGACCCTTGACTTTTTAACTTAAGTTTTTCTCAGGCTGCTGTAGGTGTGTTTCTGAAGCACATTTGTTATAGCAAAACTTACAAGAAAAACTGATCTGATGATTCAGTCATCACTCTTGATTACCTGATCTCACCCAAGAGCTTGATCTCAGAGTACATTATTTTGATTTAGTTATTTGACTATATAGTATATATAATGTAGTATAGTATTTAGAACGTTTTTAAGTCATTGTGCAGAAATTATTTGGATGGGATCATGTAGACTCACACAGATACCAAGATTCAGCGTATGACCCAACAATGGTGACAGTAAACAAAATATTCAGATCAACTCTGAACATCAGAAAATTGAAGTTGATTGTCACCATTGTTGAGGTTCATACACTGAATCTTGGTATCTGTGTGAGACGGTCCAAATAATTTCTGCATAATGACTGAAAATATTCAAAATAAAGCAGGACAAAATTTCATGCAGTGGCATTCTAGGGCTACTATAAAGTGAAATTTTTTAAATCTAAATGATGTTCTCAGAGATCAGCCTCTGGAAGACATCAGTACACAGTTTGTAGAAGACAGTTTGTTTTCTTACAACTTCTGATATAACAAATGTGCTTCAGAAACACACAGTTAGGGCAGTCAAAGAAATGCTAAAGTTAAGAAGTCAAGGGTCAAGAGCCCAACTAAGGCAAGCCCTTACCTCCATAACGGTGACTTCAAACTTGATTATTTTCAATAAAACAACTCTAAGGCTTCCTGGAGGCTAAGTGAGGGCTGCCCGTGCAGGGCCAGTGCTAAGGGGCCAACGTTTTGCCAATGAGCAAATTCTCAGGCTTGTTTGCAGGGATGTTTGCTCTGTAGGCAAACTGAAGAGGGTCCAGTAATGTCCTTCAGGTGGGCCAGCACCAGTTTTTCAAATGACTTCATGACCACAGACATTAGAGCCACAGGCCTGTAGTCATTTAGTCCAGTAATTTTGGGTTTCTTTGTGATGGGGATGATGGTGGAGCGTTTGAAGCAGGAAGGGACTTCACACAGCTCCAGTGATCTGTTGAAGATCTGTGTGAAGATGGGGGCCAGCCAGGATTTCAGTCAGGTTGGTGTCACACAATCTGGGCCTGGTGCCTTTCTTTCTCTTCTGCTTCCGGAAGACCTGGCGCACATCATCTTCGCTGATCTGAGGTGCAGGAGTGGAGGAGAGGGGGGTTGCAGGAGGTGTTAATGGTTGTGTGGAGAGGTGTTCAGGGCGGGTGTGGGGTGTTTTTTCAAACCTGCAGTAAAACTCGTTCAGATCGTCTGCCAGTTTTTAATTTTCCACAGTGCTGGGGGATGGTGTCTTGTAGTTGGTGATGTCTTTCGGACCTTTCCACACTGATGCTGAGTCACTGGAAGAGAATGGAATCCTTAGCTTTTCAGAATAATTCCTCTTTGCCACTCTGATCTCCTTTTCCAGTGTGTATTTGGCCTGTTTATACAAGACATTGTTCCCGATATAAGATGTTACAGTCTCTGTGAGCTCATCCAGATCGGTGGCATCAGCTTCAAAAACACTCCAATCAGTGAGGTCAAAACATGCTTGTAAAAGCTGCTCTGTTTCATTAGTCAAATTTTGAATGCATATACGCATATCCTCTAAATGCAAAACTTTTGTCATTGTTTTGGAGCACACTAGCTTATAGGTAGGCTTAAGGCTGAAATACTCAAAACTTCAATTAATGACAGACATTTTTTAATAGACAGCACTACAGTTTGTTCAGTAAAATACAGTTTAATTAAAAAAGTCCTCCTTTTTTCCTTCTGCTGAACTGAAAACATACCACACTGTGACTTCAAAACCGAATCACATAAAGAACCATTGTTGTGTACCATTAGACCCCTAATGAACATGAAATGATATTATGTGCAATAGTTTTACACACACAGACCTCAAGGCTTAACACAAAAGTATACCGTCAAGACAAAAGTATCTTTATACAGTACAACCATAAACAGTACTGACCAGAGGAAGCGTAAGATGTGTGTGTATGTGTGTATGTGTATGTGTGTGTGTGTGTGTGTGTGTGTGTGTGTGTGTGTGTGTGTGTGTCTGTGTGTGTGTGTGTGTGAGGGCGAGAGAGAGAGGAGAAAAAGCAAGTTAATGTCACCTACTAAAAACAACCGAACCAACACAAAAACTTCTAATGGTTTCCACTACAAATACCATTACAAACAATACAAACCATCAACTTTTAACCATTAAAACCATTAAATTTTTTTTAATTTTTTTTATGTAGTGTGTTTTGGGACATGTTCCCTTAGGATTTATTGGTTTTAACAAGCCACCAATAGAAGGTGACCAATTACCAGTATAGACCCACAGCTTTCGTTACAGTTTCCAGTAAAACCAATACAATTCCCATTATAACCAGTACAACCACTACAAATTCTGTGATAGTGTCTATTGTTTTTTTTTTCAGCAGGGGACTAAACCGTGTGCTTCAGAGAGTTGGCAGTAAACATGTCGCCTCATCTGAATGTGTGCTGGATGTCTTGGACATGGAAAGCATCTTCGGACTGCAGAGTGAACATCTGAATATTTTCTGTTAGTGTCAGACAGTGTCCTGAGACGAGGTGAAGTGTGAGCGCGTGAAGACTTCTCCCTTCTGTTTGAAGAAACTGACAGAACTATTCAGTCATTTAGTGTTTCCCAAAAACATTTTCACTTCTTTTAGTGGGACTACTGCCCACCACTACAAATAACTCATTGTTTGGTGCATTGCTAGTTAAATATGAATTTAACACGTCGTCCTTCAGTGTGTTTATATCAGCTCAACGCAGCATTCACAAAGTATATACTTTGGATGCTCAAAATTGACCCACTTTAAGTGGCATCTACTTGCAATATGGCAATGAGATGGTGATGGCTATGAAGGAAACACGACACATATCAATTACTGCCAGACTCATGAGGTGTGATTCATCAAGCTGATACACAATCCTGCCCACTGGAAAGGGATGAGAAGATTACACAGCAGCTCTGATATCATGATCTGACTCTAGAGGAGATTGTGCAGTGAGATACGCTACTTTAGCTGCTAAACGCTCCCATCTCTCATATCTAATGGACTGTGAGAGGAGCAATTCAGCCTAAGATACATACACGGATATCATTCATTCACCCTCGTGTCAAGTCACCGTTATTTATATAGGTAGCAAATTCAGATTCTGCTATAAAGCAGCTTTACAAAGACAATAGTGTGATTATTCAGCTCAAGTTTAGTGTTGATTCATTTCAGTTCAATAACTGTGTAAACTTCATCAGTTATGAAATGAGTTCAGTTCAGCTATAAAGCAGCTCTGCAGAAGAAAATTAGAGGCATTATTCAGCTCAGTTCAGTTTTTGTTCTAATAGTGAATATGCAGTCAAATCAATAATGATGTATTACTGAATATTAAGTGTCTTAAACTAGTTTGACATCACTAGTTTTTACTGTGGGAGTCGATCGTAAAATTGGAATAAGATCGCCATAACAACCTAATTTATTAAAATACAAGGTTACATGGGTAAAAAACAATAACTATTCATTCATTCATGGCAGGCCAAGTAGAAAAATCTGAAACAAAATAAGATAAGTGATGAAGTTTAGATGAAAAAGAGATGTGCCAAAACATGCTGGTCATCTCAGGCTGGCATGATCTAACTGACGAAGCACAATAGTGTGGAGGAACAGAAAATAATGAGCAACATTCACCATTATTTACCAGAACAATGCGTCTCATCCGCTGCTGCGCCATGCTTTTCATAGCAGCTGAATCACAGATGCGTTCTGATGGCCTCGCTGAATTATACTATCCATTCTCCCATGCTGCCGACCTTTGATTAGCCTGCACAGGGCACAATGAAGCCACACGCTGTCTGCATCTGTAGCGCCTGTGCTCCGCCGGTGACGTGCACCTTAAAGCCAATGGGTCTGTGAAATGAGTTTATTATTCTCACCTCTGTAAGATCTCTGCAGTGCTGTCATAAACACTTAAGCTTATGAGAACTACACAGAGAGAAACACAGCGTGGGATTGTGGGAGTTGAATGACATTAATAATTTTCACAAGTTCTGCATGCTGGACAGTTCCACGCATTTATTCACTGCACTGCACTTCACTAAACTCTAGATTTTAGTCTAGATATGTAGATGGAATGATGCCATCATGAATCAGACTCAACACCCAATCAGCAACCGATGCACAGAACTCACCCTACAATTTATTTTATTTTTCTTTCTTTCTTTGTGTAAAGATGCATGTTTTTAGGATGCACCTTTATTTTGAAACTCTCATGCAAGCAATTTCCTTCTTAGCGTGCATCTGCCTCAAACTGTGTAACGGGCTCTGGGCGTCAGAGCCCGACACTAGGAGCAGTAGCAGCATGTGCAATGTCATTAGCATCAGCACTAATTTTATGGGCGAGTTTATTTGCACTGGATTCTAATGTACTAAATTCCTTCAGTGAATGCAAAAAACATAAATTCATTCTTAGTGACTCTGCTTTTTTAGAAGAAAGGATGGATAGACAGACAAAATTGATGTCATTTGCAAAGAACGGCAGCATCAATTCAAATGCTTCATACCTACGATATGACAACACTGTCAGGTAGGGGGTGTGACGAGATCTTGTGGTACGAGATCTCGCGAGATCCGATGTGTCTCGCGAGATCTGACTGGTCTCGCGAGAACGTGACGATATACTCACGCAGACCTTTCAGATATATTTGCATTACACTGGCTCGTTCACCAGGGGTGGTATGTAAGATATGTTATGTTACAACAGGCAAGTGGCCGCATGATAAGCGGGAAAATTACGCAGTGTACTCTTCATCCAGTCATAAAAACAGAATTCACAGTTTAACGCAGAATGTCACGGAATTTGTCAAATTTTGAATTAATTAATCAAAAAAGGTCATTACACTTAAATCAAATCACGATATGGACTAGTATCTGTAAATATTAAGCCGCAAAAGTCGATTTAAATATGAATGTTCATATTGCATGTTCTGCGTGTCTCTGTTAATGAATAGCGCAGACGCACGGTTTCATTTACTACACACACACTGAAGCGCGCCTGACACTCGCTGATTTCAGCGTCTGCCGTCTCACTAAATGAGGACGCACACAGAACTGTAAAGGTATTCACGGCAACCCTTCAAAATAAAATTCCGGTTTGATTTGAAGACATTGTGCCTATAAGTATTTTTCAGTAGAATGTACATTGCCTACTACTACTACTACTATTACTACTACTACTACTACTATTACTATTACTACTACTACTACTACTACTACTACAATGAAACAAACATTATTTTTCAAGGAATAATCACACAAAACATTTCTTCCATGTTTTAATTTTAATAGTAAATCCACTTTGTTTGCCTAAAAATCTTGTTTGCTTAATTTTCAATAATTAAAAGATAAATGATAAATTAAATTAATGTTGTATGCCTTCATTTGATAACCAGAAAAATGTAAATACACAACAAAAGAAAAAAATTCATAAGGCTACTTTAAGAAAAAAAAAATTAATAAATTAAGTTGTTTTATGCTTTCAAATAATTAGACATGCTAAAACAAATAATTTGGTAACAATAAATAATATGGTGAGAAAAAATAAAACATTTCATAGGGCCCTAAACATGTAATTTTTGTTAAACTTTGAATAAATCGATGTGAAATGTATAAGTTTAATGATTTTAATTAATTAGACATGCTTTTTAATTAATACAATTTTATTTAACTATTAAAAGGAGTCGAGAAAAATTTAAATGGAAAAAACGGAATTTAGGAAAAAATAAAACTGATTTCATAGGGCCCTAACTATCCCTCAGCCTTGCCGCGCCCCCCAGTTTGGCAACCACTGCTTTATTCTTTTAAATTGATACATTAATCGTGTTTATTATATATTTTTTTTATTAAAGTGGAAATCAGTTTACTAAATAATGTAAACTTGACTGACTGCTTCACTTCCACTTTAAAGGGATGTTTGTGTTGTTTATTATTTATTTTATTTTATACTATTTATAATTTTTGTGCAATTACTTGCCTGTCAGTTGAGTTTGTGGCAAAACATTTTGCAGTGTTTACACGTTGTTTATTACTGCATAAAATTTATTAAAATAGATGTTTAATTTCATAAAGTACAAGTTGATTTCAAAATGCACCTACTTTTTTGCATTGTGTTTTTCAGTTGAATAAAAGACTATTTTTCCCTATATATTTCATCATTGAGGATTTCTTTAAAAAAGTCTAAAATTCTCGTCTCGTTCTCGTGAACCCAGTCTCGTGTCTCGTCTCGTCTCATGGGATAAGTGTCTCGTCACACCCCTACTGTCAGGACTCCTGAAACATGGTGTTGACGTCAGTGCTAGTACCTAAAAACCATTGATGAGCTGTGACATTGTGTGACTGCACGTGTTCGTGGGAATCAAACCCACAGCCTCTGTGTTTGCAGCGCAGTGCTCCACCACTGCAGACGCTCTGCCCTACATGCGCCACAGATTAGTGAGACCCGGCTACCAAACATCACGTGAGCAGAGCTGGAGGATGGCCAAAACCCAGCCAGCTGATGGAGAACTCATCGATGTACTAAAACTGATGGCTTAGGTCGGGATGAAATAATCCTCCGGAGTTAGTGAGCGGCGAAGAGGAGAGATCAAACAAAAAAAGCAACCGCTGCGTTCAAGCGCCTGCTTATGCAAGCCGACGCCCCTGGAAATGTCAGCTGCAGACTTCCGGGGGTCCGGGGGACATCGGGGGTCTGAGAAGCATGCAAAAGTGACTGCGACGCATTCTGACATCCTCATAAATACAATCAGCAAGCTGTGATGTGGAGCACAGAGACCTGGTCTGATCTTTCTGAGCATAAAAAATGCGTGATTTGTGATCGTTGAATGAGTTTTCTCTGAGATTGTCTTCTGAAATTCTGAACACTTCTCTAAAACCACATGCAGGACTCTTTTGCTTTAACAGGGAAGCTGTTCATCCGTCACAGACCGACAGAGGACTGAGCTTCTTCTGCTGCGAGAGAAGTAGAAAGGAAAAAGTCTGGGCCAAAACCGAAACCGAAAATTCTGGATGCCCTTGGCTGTAAACCAACACCAAAAATGCTCTTTAATAATTGTTTATTATTTTATTAAATGACATAAAATATTTTTTACGATTTTTGAATTTAACTCAATAATTTTAATGACACTGAATTTAAAAAATACAAGCCAATGAAATAACCACACTTTAAAAAACAAATTGGACAGAAAATATATTTATATTAAATATCAATAGTAGGGATGTAACGATTAACCGTGAGCCGGTTGAAAATCGATTCAAATATGTGACGATTCAAATCGGTTGAGATGCTAAACAAATCGCGATTCAGTTAGGTGTAGGAGTTTATATGAATGCATGTCTGAGGGGAACTTACTGTCTTTAGAAAAGTTTAGATGGCATTTCTTCTTTTCCTCTTGCCTCTGTATAATGCGTATTAAAGTTCATAAGTGCAGCTCTGCTTTGTTTACAGCGGTAACCAAGGAAACACTGAATCGAATCGAATCGTGAGTTGAGTGAATCGTTACATCCCTAATCAATAGCCTATATTATTTTTATTCAGTTCTGTGCAACAGAATCAGATTTAACTGACTTTTTTAAAAATTATCCAAATAACATATAGCGTCATTTCACCAGCGTTGGCCCCCTAGTGAAAAATAAATATACTAAAGTATATTTGAAATACATTTGATTTGTGCTAAGTATAGTACAGATACATTTACATATGTATGTACTTAATAAAAATACCCTGCAATTGTACCTGTGGTATACTAAACTGGTAAACTTAAAGTCTGCTAAACTCAAACAACTAATGTTGTACTTAAGGCACTTTGTGTGGAAGTAGTGCTGAAGATATACTGAAGTATATTTGATTGTGCTAAAGTGAAACTATTGCAAGTATACTTCAGGTGCACTTTAAATATCATGCATTTAAAGGCCGATATTATTCAGAAATCATGCAATCTTCATCAACAGTGACATTAAAACACATTTTAGGCTTAATATTAAGAAATGTGCATTGTGCACAAGCAGTACTCCAAATACAGTTTAATTATAATTTTCATATCACTAAGTCTCGAGCGATATGACAGAAAATATGTTAGTAGATTTGAACTATAATTAGTATGAAATAAATGTATTTTAAATATATTGCTTTTTACTAGGGCCAGGACAGCTGCACTGCACCATGTTACAGCACAATAGCGCTATGGCAAACAGAAACAAGTATACTATATAGAAATTTCCTGTTGGAGCGTTATTTGAGTGGACTTTGCACATTCATAGAGCGGAGCGTGAAACCTGCGCGCTGAACACTGTTGCATAGTACGGGGCGCCATTTTATTTTCGGCCATTTTTCTCTTTTGGCCGAAAACCGAAAATGCTATTTTTGGCCGTTAATTTTCGATGGCTCAAAATTCGGTGCATCCCTAGTTAGACGCAGGTTGTGGAATGGAGCAAGTGCAGTTAGACTCGTCTCTGTGAGATTCTTATTGGTCAACAGATGCCTTTGTCAGAGCGCTGCAGCAAGTTAAAACATTCTCAAATGCTTGGTTGCATGACATTGCTATTTTGCCTAGTGTTTTTACTTCTATGACCTTGCGAGATCAGGGGATTCGCAGTATCAACTCTAGTGTGTTGAGCCTTAAGTCAGTCTGTAAACTTTCTGGCAACCGTTGACAAGGAAAGCCTTAACGTAAAGAGAAAACAAGCTTTCTCCATCTGCATTAGTCCATTCATCGCTAAGTCACTGTGACTTTGCTTCATCAAGGAAAAAAAACTCCCTTCTGTCAGCTAAACAGTCAAAAAGTAGCAGAAATGCTGAAGTTTTGTTTGTTTAATCAGGGCTTAGGTGACCTCATGCGCCTCAGATCGAGAGCGTTTTCATCCGTCAGGTCCGGTCCTCAGAGAGCAGCGGATTAGTTCAGATCGCCGGCTCTTACGCTCACCCTTCTCACGCATCTTCTGTCAATAAACGCCGCCAGACCTCCCTAAACTCCTCCCGTTTCCCAGCTTTCTTCAGGTATTTAGGGTTGAGAGGAGAAGCTTATGTCAACACATCCACCATTCCTGAGATCCCCAAACCCGCTCTCATCCGCAGTTCTTCACAGACACAAACTTTAATGAGAGCTCTATGCAAATCGCGCCCTCTGTCAGCTTAGGGATTTGACTCAGAACAACTCGTCTATTACAGGAGAAAAACAGGGGCTGTAGAAAGTCAGAGACTCGCTTACAGATTCTTTGGGTGTGGATGAGCAAAACTATGCCACTTTCCATGAACACGGTACACTTCCCTGTCCTGAGACGTTAACACATCAGAACTACAGCTCGTGTTTTTTGTTATGAAAACTATGTGTTCAAGCACAACTTTTTGGCCCAAATGGAGGAGTCGAGCTCTTTGATGTCGGTTTGGCGTGTCGCAGTCTTTAAAGACATCCATTGCCTGTATTTCACCCTCAAAATGGTGCCATTGAGCTGTTCAAACTCAGAGGCTTTAACCTTCTTCACTATATCTAATAAATATAACCATGTCATTTTGACAATATTTTATTTAATTTGATCTCTATTTTGGCTCAGGATGGTCCTCTATAGCTCCTGATCTCTAGTGCACAGGACGAGGTACATAGACATTTAAACATCCAAAAGCACTTTTTGTCCAAAAATCTATTAAAAGAATAGATCACCCAAAAAAGAAAGCAAGTGATCACCATCCTCAGGCCATCCAAGATGAGTTTGTTTCTTCATCAGGTTTGTAGAAATGTAGCAGTGCATCAGTGTCTCAGCAATGGATGCTCTGCAGTGAATGGGTGCCGTCAGAATGAGAGTCCAAACAGCTGATAAAAACATCACAATAATCCACAAGTAATCCACAGCACTCCAGTCCATCAGTTAACATCTGGAGAAGACAAAAGCTGAAACAAATCCATCATTAAGACGTTTTTAACTAAAATACCATAGAGTCCATAATCCATAATAACTCTTCCTCCAGTGAAAAAGTGGTATGGTTTGAATCAAGAAAACTATACTAAAAAAAATAACTGTTGTGGTATATGTAGAAGCAACTAATTGCTGTCTCTAGTCCTAAAATGATTGTGTTATCAAGTGGCATTTTGTTAAAATTGTGTTCTGCAAAAAAGTGATATACATATATATATATATGATTTCATAATGTACTTCATCATTACATACTATACATCTTTTATTTTTACATTTTTAAATCTTATTAATTCCATAACTGTGTGGGTTCAGCTATTGTGTTTTCATGATTAGGTTTAAAATGGTGTGCAGTTCATTCACCTTTCACTGACCAAACTCTAAAAAAATTAAACAAAAAGAACATATTTTTTAAAATGCATTTTTTTTTTTGGTTCATACAGTGGAAGTCAGTGTGAAAACATTCAGTGAAAACACTTAGTCTTTCGCACCGGGTCTGGTTATTTTCATCCTCCCTGTTTGCCACGCTTTAGTTCTAGACCTCGTTAACGGCTCACTTTTGCATTATTCAAAACATCGTGATACACACACACAGCTAAAAATAGGCATCATTATTGTCTGCCCCATCACTGAGCTACTCTTTCTGCAGAGAGCCCTTTTATTTCTGTGTATATATAGGCATGCTCGGGAGACATGAATGAAGATCCTTGCGTCTCCTGTGACTGGTGTCCACACAGAAAGTGTGACACGATCTGGCAGATCAGAGACATGTCTGCTCTCCTCGGACGCTTCAGCAAACACATCAAAAATCTGCAGGCTTGCTTTGCTGCGAGTCGCTCACACTGATGAAACAGCCCTGCATTACACCGCTTATCATTCTGCAGATCACATGCACTTTTTTTCATCTTGGGCAGAGGTAATCGGCTGGGTGAGGATGTCTTGCATGAAAATGAAGCAACCAAACGCCTTTAGCTGCCAAAACCGAGACACAAGAGAAAAACAGCAAATCCAAGGGCTGTCTTCCACATGCAAACGTGTGTCCAGATTTTCTCCAAAATCGCTATGGGAAAATGAGACAGGCGGAGGGATCAGGACCCCAACAACCTGCCAAATAAATGAATAAATGGACATAAAATATAGATTTGACTGTTAATTATTTTATGTGAACAAAACAGGCGTAGAGTGATACGAGAGACATTAAACTAGTACAGCTACTTAGAAAACCAGCATCATTTTACACAAATAATCACAATCACGTGCTCCAGAGAGAAAGGTAATAAACTATTTTTTTATTATTGGCTGATTACAGATTAAGTACTCGCTTTATATTAGACTTTATTCATTGAACTGATTCAAAACTGTGCCAACACTCAACATTTTTCATATTTTCATATATGTAGCCTCGGTAATTATTGCTGTTTATTAATATGCATTGTAATAGTGATGCATAAAAATGATCAAATATATTTCTTCCTTGTCTTGATTTAGTTAAAAACTGTGGAAAGCATTATCAAATTTTTTACTGTATATTAAGCCTCACATTTACAATCAATCTTTGACGCCACTTCAGCAAGAAAAAAAAATTGCATAAAAATTGAACATTGTCAAAAGACTGGAAACATTGTGAAGCTGCTTATTACTGTAGCGTTTCTTGATGGGACTTCCTGAGGAGTCACCATCGGTCCAACAGAACGTGATAATGAAGTAGGTTAAATACAGAAAAGCCTGAGGGCCGAGTTTATCTGATTATCCAGGTGTAATCCCGGGTCTCCTCGCTGCTATATTTCCCAGATACAGCAGATACATTTCAGCATCCATCTTCTCAGAGACGAGCAGAGAGCATTACTGCTGCTCAATCTACACTCTTTCCTTCATCATCAAATGAGGTCTCAAAAGAGCAGAATAACTCCTGCGGCCTTCCGTGTCCACTCACAATTGTGCAAAAGGTTACAGCAACAGAATAATACTGAAAACAGCCTAGTGAGCAGAAAAAGTACAAATAAACAGAACTCTGAAACACTGGCCTGCGGTGCATGTGAGGATCAAGTCTTCTGTTCAACAGGCTCATCTGCACCTGCTCAAATCACGACAGGTCCTTTCCCAACGGGCCAAAAACCACATCACTTCAATAGGACAGGTGGATAGTTTTCCCAGAAATGTCTGTCTGAGCATGAGTCTTCTGCAGAACACAGGAATGACTGGGGTCCAAACAAACTTCATAGTACAAATAATTTCTGGTTTCCAGTGATCTGTCCTTAAAAGAACCATTGATTTGAAGGTTTTAAAAATCTAATGAACATTTTGTGGAATGGGTGTTAAAGGTTCTGCATGCAACCACCAATGCCAATAAACAACCTTTACTTTTAAGAGGGCCAGTAATGTTTCCACTGTCACTTCCAGGGCTTGATCGTGCCTCGCTGGGGCCAGCGGCCGGGCTTTTTTGGCCCGCCAGCTCGGCCTTGAGGAGTGGCTATGAACAAAGGCGGAGTTTCTCCGTGTCTGGAGAGCGTCTGCGCCGCGGATTATTTCATATAGTTTACAGCTATAACACCGGCATTAAAAACGTTCAAAATGTTAGCTCAAAACTCACTTTCAGACAGCAGCGAGTGTTTGAAATGACTTCTGTTTGAGATCCGATGTGGATTATGATCACCATACAAGGCAGAAGTATTTATAAGCGATGCATGCTAGCCATTATCATAGTAAACATGGTAAATACGACCGCTTGAATCAGACCAATCACAATCGTGTATTTATTTAGTAACATATTTATGCTGTCATTAAGTCTGGGTTCTTTATACCTGACTGTGTGATGTTCATATTTAGCTCTATGTATGTCATAATCATATCATAATCATAGTTTTTGGGCTCCCTCTGCTACTCGGGTCGTATTTTTGATGGAAAAATGATAGAAATTATCATTCTTTCTAAATGTGATGTATGTGACTAAGTTACAAATAAACAGAAACAGACGCGACTGAATTAGTATGTGTCCTCTTTCTTTTGTGAAAAAACGGTAAATACCACTTTATTTCTGTGTGACTCATTAACAGTCCTGACAAATAATTAATTAGGATCGATGTTTTACCAGTTTTACAATCATAAATGGTACGTATCACTTATTATTGTAAAACTGGTAAAACATTGATGCTTTTGGAATTAAATCTTTAAGCAAACAACAAAAAAAGCAAACAAACGGCTGCTTTTATCATGTTTGTTTTGTGATCTCGCTAGTTCCAGTGATTTATTTCTGATAACTTCAGCGTGATGTTGGCCTCGGTGTATTATTAGACTATTATGTAACCTACAGCAGCTCCGTCTGTGAGCAATCAAACCTTCACCCGTTCACTTGAGAAGCACTGCTCATGTCAACTGTAAAGCACGGCTGACCATTTGATATTAATGTTTGATTTAAAAGTGTAAACATTAATACAAAGTAATAGCCCTAGGAGACATTAAGCTAACACTCGTCTAAGGCGGTTTTATGAATAGACAGATTAAATCCTACCAATTTCTCTCACCAAAAACACTATTTCAGGGGTTTTCTGGCTGGATCACATGAGTTTAATACTTCCTCTCAAGTGTTATTGGCTTATACCTATATGTCCACGAATCAGTATTCACTTGTGCCATTTCGGTTAGACTTTTAATGTCATACTTCGTAAGGAGTGCTAAACAGTATCCTAAAATATATATTTTTTCCACATGATAGGACTAAAGCATGAACATAAATGTGCACAAGTTTCGGACTCTACACTCATTCACTGTTCTCTGTAGAAAACACAGAACATTGCTCCATTATAAACAACGACGTAGTCAACAACAGATGCCCTCTTTTGATTTAAGACACGTGCCTCAGCTACTCCAGACGCTCCATCTGCAATTCAATCATTTCACTTACAAATATCACAGCAACTGAATGCCACACATTTTTTGTCCCTTATATATTTAACCAACTTCAATACATCAAACCTCAATCACTGGTAGTTAGGGATGTAACGATTAACCGTGAGCCGGTTGAAAATCGATTCAAAGTCTCTTTTAATTAGGTGCTGCTTCCAACGGGACTGGCGTTCTCAAAGAATAAACTCTCAGGCATCATTACCCCACTAAACAGAGATGAATCACAAAAACCTCTCTCTGGAAGATCTGTCTTGCACGCACCGGTGACTGCTGACTGAGCTAATAACCGTACGGGACGGTGGGGTAAGCCAGGAGAACTGATACGAGGTAAAACCAACACGCCAAATTATATTTCAGGGTCTGCTGTCATCTGAAATGAAGAAAGCATCTATAACATACAGACACCAAATATGACTTGTCACACAAGCTGTGCTGATGCAATGAGTAGGTTGAATGACTGGTGAATATGTAATAAGATTTACATTTCAAATAAAAATTGAAAAATAGCTACTGCACAATCCCACGTACGTGTGCTATTTTGCACATTCATTTTCATAAAACATCGAGGAAAGGATTTAACATGCAGAGTATTTGAAAGTAGTTAGGCCTGTCACGATGACTACTTTCTGCTGGGTGATTTATTGCTCCAGAAATAGTGATAAACATTATTATTGTCCGTTTAAGACCATTTTATGCCACTGACAATATAATGATAATATAAAAGCATAATAATGTTCAAAGAACAAACACTTTTTAATTCTTAATAACATGTAGACATTTTAACTGGAATGATATATTATATTATTATATATTTTAAATGAATAAACAATAAATAAACCTTTGTTACCAAAAAAGTGCAAAGTATCAACAAGTGCAACAAAAGCTAACAAGTCAGTTTAGACTTTCAGTCTGTTTCTTTCTTATTCCGAGGTCACCATAGCCACCAGATCCAGTACGTATCCAGACCAGATGGTGGATCAGCACCTAGAGA
>NW_015544231.1:943055-945910 GCF_001515605.1 Sinocyclocheilus anshuiensis
GACCTCTACAGCCCTGAATGTCAGCAGAGATCAGAACAACTAGATGAGCCCCAGAGACAGATCCCCAGTGAGGACCTTGTCTCCTAGACGGTTATCGGGACAAGACCACAGGAACCAGATGAGTCCTCTGCACAATCTGACTTTGCTGCAGCCTGGATCAACCTGCTGGTTCGTCTGGCCAGAGGAGAACGACACACTATTTCGACACACTATTTGCCTGTTGAATAGTTTAAAGCTGCTTTGACACAATCTGCATCGTAAAAAGCACTGTATAAATAATGGTGACTTCACTTGACTTAATGCAAACAGATGTGACACAAAGCATTTGAGTCAGACTTGCGTATATTTTCATCACATTGTTTTAACTGCTTGCTATGCTATTAATGTTAGCATCCTCTCAGCCAAACATAAAGAAAACAAGTGAATGCAGAGAGAAGAAGAGTGAATGAAGAGAACAGAGCATGTAGATTATTAATAATGGTCCAGACAGAAATCAGAAAACATTAGAGAGGATTTTTACCCTTAAATGCATGAATGTTTCTCCAATCATTACTACATATTCAGGTCTTTAGCGACCCGGACCTATATATCCAGCACAGATGGATCTCTAACTGCTGCAATAGCAAAAAACTCTCTTGATATTTTAAGACCAATTACAGAAGAATAAAATAAAGCATATTTCGTTACCTGTTGAAACTTAGAAGGGTTCAATTTCAGCAGAAGATTTTACCATCGCTGTCATCGTCAGAGCGCACTTCCACAGTACATTCAGCACCTGCCTCACATTCACGATCTCAGCCATATTCTCAAAACTATAGTTTTCAATGACTTCATATTCAATATTTTGATCACTGGCAGCTTATTCACCACATCCAGCATCAAATGACAGTGACATTTATATTTCACTGCGTACAGTAATTGCTCTGCAGTAAAGCTATTCAAACCAGTTCAGTTTTTGCTGATGATATTCTTTTGTTTTATGCCTGCGGTAATTATGAGTGAAACATCACGTCATCATTGTGTATCAAACAGTGCCACCTCGAGGAATAAAGATGCATTGCACATATTGAGTCGTCAGATATGTAAATATAGTTGCTCAGGAAAAATATACTTACACATTTACATACCTCGGGTCTCTAGCGACCGTGTACACTTTTTACAAAAAAATAATCAGAAAACAGGCATTCTTTTATATTTTATTATTTTTTTCTTGTTATATTGTTTATAATGAATAGATTGAAGAATACTAAGAAAGCTGATGTCTAACTTTAAAAAATGAAGGAGGGAGAGGAGAGAGAATGATGTCCCGGGTCGCTAAACACCCGAGGTATGCATTTAAGGGTTAATGCACAAAGATAAAAGCTTTTTGTTTTTTTTTGTTTTTTTAGAAGTGAAACAGTAAAACAATAATTAAAATACATAAAATTAGTGCTGGGTGATCTGGCTAAAATATTTTTAATATTTTTTTTCCTATCCTAAAGTTAATATTTATTTATCATTAATGGAAAAGGAAATGCTTTCCACATGTTTGTTAGACCTTAAGAATGAATGTAAATAACTTGTTTGTTCACAATTAAACTACACAGTGTAAAAATCCTTTTAATTTAGGAGTACATGAAATTCATTTTATTTTCCCCTAAATTCAGAGTTTATGAAATTAATTAATAAAACTTCAACAATTTAATCAGTCTTTTAAAATGTAATCTGTAAAATGTGTCCGAGTAGTGACACTGAAATCACTGTGAGCATGACATATGACTTTTTGAATTTTTGGAATAAAGCATCTATATGCAACTTTTAATATTTTCTTTTTATTTCATTGTGATTCTCCTTCTGGAAGTGGTAACATTTACATATAAATATCAACTGACTGTATGTTTACATTCTTCACTAACAAAAATGATAATGAAAACACCAAATAAAGCTTCGCTTTGGGACAAGAAGAGATACAGGACAAGATAAGGAGACTGAGAGTGAAAAAAAATCAGAAAACCACAACCACAACTTCAAAAACCACACGGTATCATTATTTCTGTGCTGCAAACATTTAAATAAGAGAAGTACTAGGATAAAAGTTTATAATTTGGGTATAAACACTGATGTTTAGCAATCAAAATAGAATATAATTCAGCTTTTGAAAGTGACTTAAAATAAAGATTGTATCAATCACATAATTTTGCCAGTAGGTGGCGACAAGTGACTGGAAAAAAACGAAAGGAATGAAATAAGTCTTTAATGAGCAAGTCACTGAATCATTCATTCCAAATTATTTGTAAAAATAATTAGTTGAATATTGATTTTTTTTTTTTTTAAATAGACTGAAAAAAAAAACATTTTGTCAGAACCTCCAGTAAAATTACATGCTATTTTTTTTTAAGAATCGTGGGATAACTGTGATCTCTATTTCAAGCAAAAAAAAACATTTGACTCTCAGTTTTTCCAGAATGGTGCAGCTCTTACAGGCACTGTTCACACGCTGTCAAAGCCTGTTTGTTAATTAAACCGTGTGCTATGGATGTTCTGCCATCCTCTTCATCAGGAACACCATGAATGGCTTCCATTGAGAGCGGTGCGGAGTTTTCCTCTGCATCTGCCGTTAGGAAGAATATGCTACAAGGACAAGCACAAGGGAGCACAGAAACACAGGCTAGTGACAAAAGACAAAGAAAGAAGAGGCCTCCCGCTCATGTCGGACACACGCTGGGGCTAGGGGTGTGCGATATATATCGTCTGCGATAATATCGTAATTGTTGTTTTAACGATCTGTGATTTGACATTATCGAGTATTTTGCAAAAACCATTCAAAACATCCCTACAGAGCGCACGCATACATTACGTGAAGTCTAGACTAGTGC
>NW_015544231.1:945972-947068 GCF_001515605.1 Sinocyclocheilus anshuiensis
TGAATGAATCGACCGTTTAAATGATTCGGTTCAATCGCAATGACTCACTTATTAACAGTGATTTGCTGCCACCTGCTGGCGGTTTTAATTTGAAAAATTTCGGCTTTTTCTTTTCCCTTTTTTTTTTCATGTTTTAAATAATTTCAAATATCAGTATTCAACGTTTTATGTTTAATATATCAAAACATTATTTATGCATTTGTAATTGCAGGTTAAATGCATTCATGTCTTGCATTAAACAAAATACATGTGTGTAAATACATCTAAATGCCACTTCAGATGCAGCTTCTGTGTTGATTTCATTTGCTTGGTAACAGCCCAAATGTCTTATTATTCTAATTCCCTGATTAAATGTAAGAATTTGACTCAAAAGATAATGGACACTTTTAGAAAAAAATGGCTTTATAAAGGTAAAAATGCCCATAAAATGCAAAAATCAGTTTAAACTTATTGGAAAAGATTAATTTCTATCAGTATGAACTGACCACCACACAGAATATGAAGAATATTAAAAACATTAGGAGTCAGCTGTCTTCGGCAGTCCTTAAGGTACCAGCACAATAACACACTCAGCAAAATATCGTCTAATTATCGTTATCGATAAAATCCCATAAAATATCTCTGTATAGTATAATTTTTTGTCAATATCGCACACCCCTAGCTGGGGCTCCAGAGGGAAGACAGCAGTGCTTTACTGCATCCCTTCACTGCAGCCCACTTTCTCACAGAAATAGAATTCCATTTCCAACAAGGAACTATGACACAGCTGACAATTGATAACAGAGAGTAAACTGGATTAGTGACTAGAGATTGTGTGCAAAAGTCCAGCACACATTGTGAGACGAACGGGGAATATGAAGCGCTCATGTAACATGCAGTACGCATCTCACACTGGACGAGAAGCACCGCGCCACGCCACGCCACAGAGCAAGGAGCCCAGCTACGACTCTGTAGGCTGCGCAAAATCCTCACATCATTTTCATTACAATTACTTATTATATTTTTATATTATATACATTTTTGTTTTGGTGTTTGGCTTAGTGTTATGTTAGAATCGTTATTATACTCTTATACCTTTTGTTCTTTAATATTTTGA
>NW_015544231.1:947764-953298 GCF_001515605.1 Sinocyclocheilus anshuiensis
TGATTGCTTCTGTTGTCCTCATTTGTAAGTCGCTTTGGATAAAAGCGTCTGCTAAATGACTAAATAAAATAAATAAATATTTGTCCCAAGTTGTTGGTAATGTACATATTGACAGCTACAGTATATGCTTCATATATCTTATATAGCCTTTGATTAGAACTTTTGCCTGTATGGTAGGGGCGTAATGGTACACATATTCATACTGAAATTTTTCGGTATGGGTCTTTCGGTTCGGTACACCCGTGTACTAAATAAAATAGAGCATTATTTTAACCACTGCATGAGTGAAACTTCATTGGCAACTTCCAATTTTATATATTATAATAAACGCTGTTTTGATGCTCTTTGATGTGGCACGACAGATATATAAATGCCTCAGTTCAAACTGCAGCGCGATCATCCCTTCCTCTTTACAACATGAAATAAACATGAATGAACATCTCATGCATCATGTAATCACTCAAACTGTGTTTCAACCGCGGAAAGACGTCAATAAAAAATTATATGTTAAAGTAAATAGTAATTGAATTTAAGTTTGGGCTCTGTTGTTATCGTATGTAAAAGGGCTCCCTATAGTTTAGAGCATAAACTGAGGTAGATTTTCATCCAAGAATATTTTAATTTTAATTGAATTTATTTCCCAATATTTGAAATTCTTGCACTGATCTGCTGCACTCCATTACGCAGCGCTCGTTAGGATGACAAAAACCTTTAAAAGTTATATCTTCAGCCTGCTCTGCCTCTGCGGTCTAAGAGCGCTCGTCAATGTCACAATAACTGAGATGGCCAATCAAATCAAAGTAGGCGGGGTTTACCGTTCACAGAAGCAGAGCGCGATTTCCAGCACGAAGCGTCAGTTTAACGTTGAAACTAGACAGCGAGCAGTGTTGCCAAGTGTTGCCAAATTGGGCTACTTTAACACCGTTGCCGCGGGTTGTTTTTCATGTCCGTGGGTTGAAGCAACACCAATAACGCGATATTTAGCCCCTGCGATGCTTATTTTACCAGGGAGCCCGCCAAAAAAAACGTGTAGTTTACCCCCCGGAACGAGATTTTTAACGGGGACCCCCTCGAAGCGCTGTTGGGCTAGTTTTGAGTAGCAATTGGGCGGGTTTAGTTGTGAAAACCTGGCAACCGTGACAGCGAGGTAAGATATGGAAGTTGCCAAATCAAATCATTTTACGTTAGAAATATGGCCATTTTGAGAGAGAGAGAGAGATGAAAGCTGCGTTTGTGAATTACTTGCATCTGTGCATCTCTTTCTACAAAAATGAAGCTGTGAGTTTAGTTAAAAACAGCAATTTTACCTCCTCATTGTTGAGTAATATAATGTAGCGATCCAGTATCAAAGCTATTTTATTAGGCCTAATAAAAGTCGCGGGGCAGCGGGCCGTAGACAACAGGTTTCTGTGCTCTGTGTGTGTGTGTGTGTGTGTGTGTGTGGCTGCGTCAAGTGCCGCATTAATATAGCTTTTTATACACTGCCGTTCAAAATCAGTTCGATTTTTAATGATTTTTACTGGAGACTCTTATGCTCATCAAGGCTGTATTTATTTGATCAAAAATACAGAAAAAAACAGTAATATTGTGCAATTTCTAATATTGGTTTCCTATTTTAACATACTTCTGAATTTATCAGCCATTACTTCAGTCTTCTCAAGGCTGTATTTATTTGATCAAAAATACAGAAAACAGTAATACTGTGAAATATTAAATATTGGTTTCCTATTTTAATATCTGTTAAAATATAATTAATTTCTGTGATGCGCAGCTGTATTTTCAGCATCATTACTCCAGTCTTCAGTGTCACATGATCTTCAGAAATCATAATAATATGCTGATTTATTAACGGTGTTGAAACTGTTGTGCTGCTTAATATTTTTTTGGAACCTTTGATACTTCTTTTTTTGATTATTTGACGAATAAAAGGATAAAAAGAATAGCCTTTATTCAAAATAGTAATCTTTTCTAACAGTATATATCTTTACTATCACTTTTTATCCATTTAACACATCCTTGCTGGAAAAAAAGAAGAAGAAAGAAACAATGTACTGACCCCAAACTTTTTAATAGTAGTGTATATTGCAACACAAAATTTCTATTTTGAATAAACACTGTTCCTTTTAACTTTTTATTTATCAATTAATCCTGAAAAAAGTACCACAGGTCCCAAACAATATGAAGCAGCAAAAGTGTTTCCAACACTGATTATAAATCAGCATATTAGAATGATTTCTGAAGGAAGACTGGAGTAATGATGCTGAAAATTCAGCTTTGTTACACAGGAATAAATTATATTTTAAAGTATATTCAAATATAAAACTGTTATTTTAAATTGCAATAATATTTCACAAAATGAAGGGTTTTTTTTCTGTATTTTTGATCAAATAAATGCAGCCTTGATGAAAGAAACGTCTTTAATAAACATTAAAAAACGTACTGATTCCAAATTTTTGAAGGGCAGTGTGTGTGCATATATATATATATATATATATATATATATAATATAAATTAGACACTTCAGCTTTAGTAAAAAATACAGCAAATAAAACTAAAACCTAGATCCCTGCTTTTAGAAATGTACGTCAACATTCAAGTAACAGTGATCTTCAGTCAACAGAAGTAAAGTGCAGTATCATCTTGTGTCCACTCAGCAGGTCAATAAGGCTCTAATGTGGGAAGCCCTGTTTTGGGAATAGCACTCATTTCCGGGAACATGACCGTCATTGGTGATTCTTGTGCAATTATTGGAAGTCAGGCTCTGAGCACTTGCCTATTTTTAAGTTAATTAAATATGAATGGATCGACTGAGGCCTTTGTGCTGGTTATGCTCTCTGAAGTCGTGTCCAGTCCATAAATAGCTCAGTCTGTTCAACCAATTATGCTTGATTGGAAAAGCTGGAAAAGGGCTACTTTTAGTCACAGGAGGTGAATCAATATATCTCCACCACTTAACCTATTTGTAGCCACACTATGATATATGATATGCTATGCTATGCTATATGATATATGATATATGATATGATATGCTATGCTATGCTATGCTATGCTATGATATGATATGATATGATATTATATGATATGATATATGATATGATTACTAAGAATCACGTCTGCAGCCAAAGTCAAGTCACTGGATGTAGGGTTGTCTTAATTTCTACATAAATACTGTTAAGTCAATTACTGATTGAAATAAACATTAGCAACCTGTAATATTTAAGCTCAATGATGTTTACCCAGCACTGCATCACTAGTGAATTCTCTATCATTTCTGTGCCTCTAGATGCTTTGGGACATTCACTGAAACTGTGCCTTTTCCTGATAAATCTTTGGCACAAGTTTAACCATTCTGTCAGACAAATAATGTATGAATTAGACTGTGTCATGTAAAGCTGCATAAATGTAAAGACGTGAATATTTTTAGGATGCAACTAAGCACTAAGCCTTCAGAAACCAGCTGTACAACAGGGGCATAATGCACTGAAAATTCTACCCTTAACAGATTTAGAAGCTGGTTTTAGCACTAAAACGCTTTGTGAAATACTCTTAGAGCAAAAAAATTTGGACTGACATGCCCATTATTTTTAAGAGTTTCTCCTAAATTGCTGAGTTAAGAGCTACTTTTCGCATTAGGATGTTTTGTGAATACGGCCCCTGACCATCATTTCCCCAACAGAGTGAACACATTCAACAGTCTTCATTTCATAAGCATTTTCTCATTCAGTTTCTCCACAGGGATTTCAGATAATCCTTCATTGGAGAGGACAGTTGAGGAAAGACAGGGCAGTGAGATCAGGCCTCAAACTCTGCTAATCAACTGAACCTGGCGCTACTTTTATCTCCCCTCGTGTCTAAACACAACCGCTATTGTGCGTCTTAACTGTCGCTTGTATTGATAATGAAGAACATATTCATTGTACATGAATTATCATTTCTTAGCAGAATACTGATAATTTACACGTTTAAAATTTATCTTAATATCAATCCATCAATTTCAACTCAAATCAATATTTTATGTGCACATAATTATTTATTTGGGGTGTAAAAACAGGATGACTGTACATTATCCTATACTTTCATACTGGTCTTGTTTGAACTTGTTTTGACTAAAAGCATCTCGCTAGGAACTTAGGACAGAATTTAGGAATCTTTTTTACAAGCTGCAAGTTTATTACAAGTGAGCAAATAAAATGATTTACCTTGAATTACAGCCTAGTGTCCAATTATTTACTTATGTGGCAAGTAGCCATGTAATAAGCAAAATAATGCAGTGGTTCCCAACCATGTTCCTGGAGCCCCGTAGAGACTCCCAGAGCTGAAATGTGTGTGAGAGAGAAAGGAGACAAGCTAAATGTGTTGAGGCTCCAGGAACAGGACTGGAAACCACTGGAGTAATGTATATCCAGCTGATTCTTGACTAGTGTTGTCACGGTACCTACATTTCAGAAGTCTGTACCAATACCAGTAAAAACTCTTGTAGTGCTATTATAATTATCAGTAAATACGTTAAAACATTATCCTGTAGTCTACAAATATTGTTGAATTATGCAAACGTTAGCTAACTGTGCTGGCACAATGGGTGTAGCGCCACTCAGGACCGGTCACTTGTCTGATATCTGGCCACTAGTTTCTCTCAGTACTGGCCAAGCAAGCTACTTGAGCGAAATAAAAAGAAATATCTGACCATCCTCGCTATTTACATATCATAGTGTATGTAAACACTTGAGTTATCAAGGCAACGACTGATGCTTTTTTACGAGCTGTTATCATTACCAAAATGAGGCTATTGTGTTAAACAGATCAAATGAAAATAAGAAAATAACAAAGAAACACGTTACAGGAAACAGAGCGAGTGGCCGGTCTATTGAACTGACACTGCAAGAATGCACAGATCTATTCTGACACATCACACTGGTTTTGGTTGTCACTAGGGATGTAACGATTAACCGCGAGCCGGTTGAAAATCGATTCAAATATGTGACGATTCAAATCGATTGAGATGCTAAACAAATCGCGATTCAGTTAGGTGTAGGAGTTTATATGAATGTACGTCTGAGGGGAACTTACTGTCTTTAGAAAAGTTTAGATGGTATTTTTTCTTTTCATCTTGCCTCTGTATAATGCATATTAAAGTTCATAAGTGCAGCTCTGCTTTGTTTACAGCGGTAACCAAGGAAACACTGTATCATTGCTGTTCATAAGTGCAGCGCTGCTTTGTTTACAGCGGTAACCAAGGAAACACTGTATCATTGCTGTTCATAAGTGCAGCGCTGCTTTGTTTACAGCGGTAACCAAGGAAACACTGTATCATTGCTGTTCATAAGCGCAGCGCTGCTTTGTTTACAGCGGTAACCAAGGAAACACTGTATCATTGCTGTTCATAAGCGCAGCGCTGCTTTGTTTACAGCGGTAACCAAGGAAACACTGTATCATTGCTGTTCATAAGCGCAGCGCTGCTTTGTTTACAGCGGTAACCAAGGAAACACTCTGTATCATTGCTGTTCATAAGTGCAGCGCTGCTTTGTTTACAGCGG
>NW_015544231.1:959571-974512 GCF_001515605.1 Sinocyclocheilus anshuiensis
ATTCAAATGCAGTGGTTGCCTCTAATTTTAAAAGGAAAGAGCACAGACAAAGCCTTAGTTTGTTTATATGAAGATATTTATTTTATTTGTGTTACTTATTTATTTGATTTGGGGCTTGTTTTAAAATTTCAATTTAGTTTTGTTATTTACATTTACATTAAATGTTGTTATTTAGCAAACACTTTTATCCAAGGCGACTAACAAATGAGGACAATAGAAGCAATCAAAACCAACAAAAGAGCAGTAATATGCAAGTGCTATATTAGTGTTATTATAGTGTTATATTTCAATTTCACAAAGAAATGTGCAGCATTTTGTCCAAGCAATAATAAAAGGACACATTTAATTTATAATTTGTCCTAAATCTAATTTTGTAAAAAAAAATCGTGAATCGAATCGAATCGTGAGTTGAGTGAATCGTTACATCCCTAGTTGTCACAATGCCAAACTTCACAATTTCAGATTCAGTCCCGCATTTTAATACAGTCTTCACCCCTGAAACTTTTCAGTGGGAACTCCGCATGAAAAATAAAACTTTTATTCAAATTCTGAATGGGTTATACACAATGAATGAGTGAAAACTGTTACAGTCAAAACAATCTGTATACACTGCACAGTGATTCTCTCACGTTCATCGTTGTTTACACTTCGTTGGTTATAGCGAAACTATTCGCGAGAGTGAATGATTCTGACTTATACACCTCTGATCGGCCATTGCGTTCACACGCTCAACAAAAAATATCTGTGATTGGCTAAAATGCTCAGCACTGCAAAAACGTGTTGTTAATTAAAACCTTAAAGTCACACAAATACAGGAGCGTTTGAAAGCAGCGGGTCAGTGCTCGGTACTACTGGTACTGCGGAAAGGCTAGTATTGTTACATTCTCAAAAAAGTATTGACTTGGTATTAAAGTACCGGTACTTTTGACAACACTGTTCTTGACAGAAAAAAGAAACCCCTCAGCGTGATACAAGATAGTCTCGATCATCCTGTATTTTTCTATAACAAAAAGCAATATTCCTTACATAGTATATACATAAACAAAAACATTACAGTCTTGTTAAAAGTGTTAGATAAATGTTCCATTGACATGAAACCTGTATCAAAGTCAAACCACCACATACTCGATGCCATTTGCAATGGTTTATGGTACAGCTGAGTGCTAATATTTCTGTTCTCACTGTAACACTGACTTCCTGATTGGTGGATCTCTTTTCAGGAGTATGGCTAATGTAGTTCTTCATCCAGAATTCAGAATTAAACTTTTCCTTTTAAGTTGAAGTCATACTCGCTTGTGGCTTCTACAGCAGCAAATATCATCACTGAACCTCATCAGAGCTCATGGTGGAATTTCTTAATGGAATAAATTGATGCCATTATTTTTCCAGAATGTGATTGTTGCTCTGTAAAGCAGCTTAATGAAATCAGTGAAACGATGAGCTGCACTTATGGCAGTGTGGTCTGAGAGAACATGAGCCGCATCTTGTGGCGGCGCACTGCAGATGAGCGCATTAGTGCTTGTGGGCTCGTTCGCATCTGTCTGAAATGCACTTCAAGTTAATGAAGTCATAATATTTCCTGCACAATGCTGCATGATTCACGCCTCTCTGATCAGAAAGCGTCCGCTCGCTGATTCTTGGCAGAGTAATTATCCTGCTGTACACAAGGAAAATTACACCACCAAAGGCTTGGAAATCAATATATTAAGATGAATGGACATTTCTGTGATGCTGTAAATATTTCCTGCTAAAGTGATCGTAAAGGTCCCGTCCATTTGTATAGCTTCACAAAAGAAATTATTAAGGCAGAATCTGGTTTAAATACAACCTGTAACTCACTTTTTTACCCTTAATATTTGTGTGAGTGTGCTTGTCTGTTTAGTCATTATTTCTGTGAAAAATGTAATCTCATGAAGTGCATCAGTTAAACGTATCATTGCTCATTCAGATTTCATAGGAGTTTATACGCAGCATTGTTGGTAACAGAGTTATCAATGATGAATTAAATTGGCGCCGTATTCATCCGTAGGGTGTTGTGAGTGGGCTTTGTTGCTCGGTCGTTTCTAGAGTGTTTCTGGGGTGTTCTAGGTGGCTTCTTTCTGGCTGCCATAAAAAGACAGAACCACATTTGAAGAAGGCTTCTCTATGTTGTAATTGTACCAGATGTAACCCATGCCACATTTACAGTTCTCATTAAATAACAAATTACATTATTCATTTATTTGCTGGAATAATATCATCTAGTTTTTTTCCCCCCAGCAAAATTAAGGATATCTTAAAATATGTCATGAAATGCAATTATGTGCATCATGAAAGAAGATTTTGGTCATATTGCCCAACCTTGGGTTTTTTATGTGGTTACATGACCTCACAACAAAGCATTTAAACTCAGCTGGTAACTGAGTCCTGAAGCACCTGCAGCAATCTGAAAAATACTGGGATTGGATTGAGCCATACCCTTTCTAAAAACATTGCCAGTGCATTGATAATATCTTGCAGTATCATTTTTTCCTCATCATAATTTTGTGGTTACTATATGCAGATTACAATTATTTCATTATTACCATGATTCTCATTTTTGTCTCATTTTGTTATGAAATTAAAAAAAAAAAACATTTTTGCAAGGCTCTTTGGCATTGCAGTTTCTCTCCAGTGGAACCGACGAGTCACACAATTTTTTGGTCACTGTATAAACCATTTTCCAAATGCTGATCATGCATTTTGGGATTTTGTTTTCCAAATAAAAAGGGGCCACTTGAGCAGAAGTGAGGGGGCCAGAGGGCCCCATGTGACGTCGATGCTGATGAGAGAAAACAACAACAGCAGGTGAAAGTGCTTATGTCAGAAAAGAAAGGTGTGAATGGACGAGCAAATAAACTATGACAGGACTCTCTAATTGGCTGAAGCTGTTTGGCATGACGTGTGGCACCAGGTCATTCACGGCACGCTGACACAGACACACTGTCTCTCTGCTGCACCTGCTAATGAGAGACTTACCCAACTCAAAATAACTCTTGCACTCTCTCAATTTAAATTAAACTGTGTCACCAACCAGGGCTGCGTTCCCCAAAAGCATCTGAAACCTAAGTTGATCGTAGCTCCATTGGTTTCAATGGGTCTACGATGTGCTTACGCTTAAGATGCTTTTTGGAAACACAGCCCAGAGCAGCGAAAATAATGACTGTTTTCAAAATGGGTTTCCTGAACACCACCCTGTCTGCTATTGGTCGGACAGACAGCCCCATCCCAAACTCATGTGAAATGTCTCTCACTTATAGTGACTCTATATATTAAACTAAGAGTCAAGAATTTATTAATGACAATAAATAACATATTTCTTTCAAGTTACTTCGTCTCTGATACAATCATCTCTGTTCCTCACATTATCAAATTCCTCTCAAATTCACATCTTTTTCTGCCTAAATAGAGGTCATGAAAGAGAACACCACCACTGAGCATTTGAGCAATAGCTCTCACAACAAAAATCAATCAAAAGCTGTCTAGATGAGCTGTAAATGTGAGGGCCACAGAGAGGCTCAGTGCTGGTGCAAGGGTTCTGCTGTGTTTGGCCTGGCTTAGGCTCATCACGGGGCTGGGCTGGGGTGTACGACAGCAGTATTGACCGAAAGAGATTCTGCTGTAGCGTTTACACTGAGGGTCCCCAAACATGGTCCAGGAGGTTCTGCACAACACTGTGCATTTTGCATGTGTCACTCTACAAACAGTGGATCAGTGGGTGTAGAACAGAGACTTTAAGAGCAGCTGGTTCTTTAGGCAGTGGGCGGGACTAACACTCAAGTGGTAATCCTATTGGCTAATGCTCACCTCTGGTCATGCTGCAAATGGAACAGCAGTGTACTTGATACCCAACTTAACTCGTATTGGTAATACATGCCGTTGTAACATAAATTTACAATTGAATCAAATCCTGGTATAAAACACACCCTGCCTTTTTTGTTTTCATTTTAAAAAATATTAATATGTGTTTAGGCAACACAACAAGTCAACTGTGAAGGCAGCACTCTCTTACAACATTAAAGTTAAGTAAAAATATTAAGTTATTAACCATAACCTTGCCCTCAGTCAAAACACTTTGCCCGGGAACAAATAATAGATTTACGAGACCAAAGATTGCCCATTTGACATAGACAAAACAAATTATATCTCATGTTTAACCATTACAAAGTCAGATTCTGTCATAATATCAAAGAACCAAACTTTGCAATGTATGCAATTTGATACGTAGTAAGATGTTTTCCCCACCCAGACACACCAACAGCAGTATTGGGAAACACTGGATTGTACAGCAGTATTTTTAAGAATGAAGTTAAATTCACACTGACTTGTGGCTTTGACAACCGCAAATATCATCACTGAACAACCTCAGAGCTAGTAGTAAATCTGATATGTTAAAGGTTTATATGTAATAACTGTTTTCTTTGTGGACGACACTGTCAAAACAAAACAAAAAGATCAGATTCAATCTGATTTGCAAAATGCAAAAGATCAGACCTGAAAAACAAACCAGAACTGCGCAGTGTTAACAAAGCCTGCGGCCGCAGAGCTGTTAGTGGCTGGACTGGGGAGCCATGCAAGTTCACCGTAATTTCAATCAATAATAGCTCAACATATACAAAAATAATAAATAAATAAAAACAATTTGAATTCTACCACTTCTGTTTTACTGAATATTGAGAAATTCAAGTAAGGTCATTACTAAGTTCATGGTCATTTCACAATGCACAAAACTGTGGCAATATTATTTGGTCTAACATTCATTATAAAGTGCTTGTGTTGGTGTGTTCTGATTGGTCAATCTAGTGGTGATTAATGAAACAGCAGTCATCAACTACTGCGTGCATCACTTTAATTGTGTTTCAAACTTGGTTGACAAATTTAGTGACAATTGTCATTTTTGGGTGGCCGCTTGAATGATTCAAATTAAAATCACGGCGTAGTGTATGCATGTGAAATATCACCGTACAAACGCGTGCTTGTCTTTTTCATTACTTCAAAGCTGCTGGGTGTGCTGAATGCTCCTCTGATGTCGTGTCACGATGGCATCCATGATTTACGAGCATCCAAATTAAATCTGACATATGGCAAGGGATTTTGAGTCAAACAAACTCAATCCCGATCACATCTTGTCCTGACAGATCAAAGCCTGTCTGTCAGCCTGGAGTCTTACACGGCGGAGACGACTGTGCAAGCTGAAAGGTGATTTGGGGAACAGGGAGACGGCATTACGTGAGGAATGAAAAAAATAAAGTATTACTGTAGGAAAGAGATGGCCATGAGTTCTGTCAGAAAAGAGATCTGGCTCCACTGGCTCAGAGGGAGATTAGTTCATGTCAGCCAGAAGAAGCACAGTGACATATGTGCCCTTATTTATAGCCAGCAGATCCTCTGAGGCCCAAGGGCTACTTAGAGAGGTATTATTTGAAAACCTGAAGATCTAATAATATTTTACATTGCAATCCTTTCATTTTTAATATTTGGCATGTTTGTGTGTGTGTGTAATAAGCAGAGTGTACGTGCGCTGTGGACCCGCCTATACTATTGCGCTCTTTAAATAACAAAAAACTACTGCGTTATTGACTTTAGACCAGGTTTTAGTTGGTCAATGGCGCAGTCTATTTCAGTTGCCTCAAAATAGCAACGTGCCGGCAATGTGCCTGAACACACCTTGTTTTCAGACCAGCACGCCCCTGAGCGCACAAATGGGCGCAAATGCATTTGCTATTTAATCAACGTGGCACAGGACGTGAAAATGACAACTGCGTCGGGCTGAAACTAGCAAAAAACACTTGCGTCGCGCCTGGCGCCGTATTGGGCCGGGTGCTTGATAGAGTCCAACATCTAAAAAATGCAGCACTCATGTGAGACGCTGCAAAAGATGCGAGATGCAAACACAATCGTCATACCCATCCATCTAGTGCGTTTACATAGAAAAACAATGGAACAGTAGCGCACTGGAATGGAAAAGCGCATTCCGTGTAAACAGCCCCTAGCACGAGTCAAAATCCGGAGCTCTTGTTAGAGTGAAAGCTGAGGTCACTTCTGTTTCACGTGAACGGATCAAGCACAGCTACTGGAAATAACCTGAGAGCTACTGCAGGCACTGTTTTCAGCTAATGTGAACAGAGATCACGTCACAAAATCCTGGCTCATCTATTTGTCTCCTGTTGATTGAGAGCTGTATGTGGAGGGAGGAGAGGGGTGTGTTGTGTTCAGCTCTGTGTTTTTCTGAATGTGTTTCTTCATCTTTTTGCCCACATTGTTTTGCTGTATAGTTGCGTTTTTTTCATTGTCAAACTCAAAAATGTGTTTATTTTAAAATATTAAAAAAGCCATTGCTTTATATGAAAAAGTTAACAATTGTACTTTACTGACAAAATATTTTTGTCTTGTATATTATTTTTTTATTAAATCATAACATTTTAAGCTATTAAATGGTCATGTTATGGCGTGCCCCACCTATGAGGTAAAGCCTTCCATTCTTTTGGGGTAAATAAAGAAAAACAGTGTACACTGTAATAATAAAACCACATAATTACTCTAGACATTTATGAAATAAATGTGGAAAGAAATAAACACTCTGAAACTCAAATGAATTTACAAGCAGGGTGTAGCTATTTGATGGTCAGTGCCACCCCTGATTGAATCTTGGCCAGCCCTGTTGTTGGTCTGGACCTCGGTAAATTTTTCATGTATTCTCTGAATGACTAATCTGCTGTTTAAAACTCCTCAAATGAGTGTCTGCATGTTTAATTCAGTCTAGACAGTTTGCATCTTTGCTGCAAGACGCTGGCAGAGCGAATGAGGCTTGAGAGAGTTGAATGAGGATGCGAACACACCTGACCTAACACTGACAGACAGGTGACATTGATTGGTTAGCTTAGTTTTGAAAGAAACAGTTCTCTGGATAAGACTAAATAGTTAAATTACCAAATGAAAACAAAATTTATTAAATTAAAAATTTAAATCAAAATTAAAACAATATACAAAGAAGATAATTTTTTCAGGAAATTATTATTATTAACAATTTAAGGAAAAAATTGAAAAAGAAGTTACTGTTTTCATTGTTTTTGACTGTAACCTTGCATTTTAATAAAAATGTTACATAAAGACATTAAATTACTGGTTGCGTGACTTAACATGTACTACATGTTCAAATAAAGTTTTAACAAAAAAAAAAAAGGTTTATAACATGATAAACCTCACATTCCAGTCAAAATTGTTGGCATTTTATCTGCTTCATAAACATTTCTAATCTACATTAGGCTTATTATCCAAAGTGTTGTGATTTTTTTTATATTTTATTTATTTATTTTGAATGCACATTAGCTTATCCATCTACCAGATAAGATTTACAACAAAAATAGTCCAATTTTTGCTTTGGTCTGAACAAAAACAGCAGACAGGCTGAACAAAAATGTAAATTCACTGTCTCACAGCAGGTGGCACTTATGGAACAGCAGAAATAAAGCTGTTTCCCTGGTAACTATTGTCAACAAAGCACTGCTGCGCTTATAAACCCTGCTAGGCATTACATGGAAGAGAGATGAAAAGCTATCAAAACTCCCTTATGCATTCATTGAATTCATTCATGCACTCTTTCATAGGCTATATTTTCTGTCAACACTCTGCCTTCATGTTTTCACACAAAATGAGGCCTAGGCTGCATGTTGAACCTGTGTGAGACTTTTACTAACTTTGCTTAATGCTGAGCAGTAGGCCTATTTACCACCAGTTTTTCAAATATTTATAGATTAATTGTTATTAAAGATGAAGTTATTCAGCCAGTCACGAAAAATGTAGTCAAAATGCTTAGCCATGTTGTCAGTATAACGGTGTACTCTGTCAGTATTCCCTGAGGTAAATTATGGCTACGGTTTTGATGACATAAGCCCCTTTCACACATAATAACTGTAAATTGCCATAAAATTACCAGAATGACTTTACCGGTAAATTAAAAAATGTGCTGTTCACACAGGCAACGGCGTTCCATCTTTTTTCCGGTAAAGCACCATTCACACATTGGTTTCAAATTACCGGTAAATTCTGTGACATCATTAATCAGAAATGACCTCTAAATGGCCAACACTGCGCCGGTGTTGTGTTTGTAAACATGGAGGGGTAAACGTGGTCAGTGTTTCTGTTGATGTTTTCATTTTTGTGTCAAATGTTCACGTTCATGCAGCTTCTTTTGGCCCAGAGACATCGCATAACACGACTTCAGATTGAAATACACAGCAAGAAGTAAATGTGTCATCTGCGTCAGAATGTTATGATTGACCCAGAGCCATTGAATTTTTGGATTTCATTGGCTCTGGATTGGCCCGGAGTAGACCTCTTACGTCAGTGCGTTCTGAACCCGAACGTGTTCATAACGGTAATCTTCATTCTGCATTCACACACAGCATCATTCCTGCAATTTACTGGTAATGTTACAACTTCTCATTCTGGTAAATTGCTGGAACAAATGTGCCGGTATTTTTTAAAAGGTCCTGTTCACACATGACCTCTACGGCAATTTACCGGTAATTTTCCAGTAAAGTTTGTATATGTGAATAGGGCTATAGATTGAACATGCACAAATGCACTTTTCCTGTATATCAATAGTACAACTGTACACATTACTAGGGATGCACCGGTCTGGTACTCAGTATCAGTATCGGCTCCAATACTGGCATTTTCTGCCAGATTGGGTATCGGTCGGACAAGACCGATCCAAATCTGATATTGTTCGTATACTATTCTGTGTTATTGTTAAGCCCCATGAAAGGAAAAAAAAAAACATTATAAAGCGCCATAAAGTGAAGCTTTGTGCCGCTTTGTATTGAGCCTTTCGTATTCTAATACTTTTGTGCAATAAAATATTATTAATAGTCTTTCTTGTTCTGTCCTATCTGTAATATGTTGCCTCCATTACTGTGCTACACATTTGAAAGAAATGTCTTTTAATTTCTAGTATATATTTATATATAAATATATTTACTTGTTTTTCATGAATGTATTCTACAACAATAGATAGAGCAATGTAACATTTGACCAGATTTAGTCCTACACTTATTCACTTATATTTGTTCCCCACTAAATAATGTTATTTCACTAAATGTTTAGATTTTATAAAATCATTGTGCACTGATTTTTCTAGAATACCTTTTGTTGCTGAATTATCCACTAACCTAGTTTATAATAGTATTTTTGTCATATAGTATAATTATATATTTTTTCCTTTGTTATTTTTCTTTAAAATGAAGTTGTCTTTGTTTAGTAGACTGTGTTTAACACAAAAAACAGTGATGATCAGGTCACCACACTGAGGTATAGAAATTCTATGTTGATTTAAAAAAAAAAAAAACGCGCTCTGGTATCGGATCAGTATTGGTATCAGCTGATACCCAGAATTTTTAGTATTGGATCAGATCGGTTCTGAAAAAATGGTATCGGTGCATCCCTACACATTACTGAATGTGGGATATATATATATAAAGACTGTATGTATACATGTGTGTGTATCTGTATATTCACTGTATAATACCAAACGCAAGTGGACTACTATAATATGAAGCATTACAGTAGTGCTGGGCGGTATACCGGTTCATACCGAATACCGGTGTTTATTTTTGTTATGATATGAATTTTTAAAAAACCGCAATACCAGTGTATGTCGCTTAAACAACGTTCGGAACGAGACACTGTTTGAAAGAAGTCCCTTTTCACTGTTGCACTGTGGTGAGGGAACAGCTGTATGTGTTACTAAGCGTGAAAGTTCTGAAACTGAAGCTGTAGAACTAATAGAACGTGATGACACAGAAGAACTCATCCACAATATCCACATTGACCGCCACAAATATCCACCGCCTCCTGCCATCAGCTCCCGCATCTCACACACACGAGCGCGACTTTAGCACTAGATTTAGCAACTTTCAGACCCTTTTAGCGGCTTTTTCCCATAGAATATTCATACTGACAAACCTAGGACAAAACAGTAATAAAGCCAAAACAACCGCATAGCCGCTCTTTAGTGTAGATGCATGTTGATTTTATGAGACGATGCCACGATTATAAATGAGAGTGACTCCTGGTTAACATGTATTAAAAGGGGTCGTGTTTAGTCACTATTTAGTGTGGTATTTTTTGACAATATTCACTCATCATTCACTCACTCAGTCAATATACTGCAGTATTTCCTCTCAATCAGTAGAAAATATGGTTAACACCCGGTCATGCATGAAAAAAAAATACCGTCATGTACCGTGAAACCGTAAAAAAATAATTTTGAAAAATACCGTGATATAAATTTTTGGTCATACCACCCAGCACTACATTACAGTAAGTATACAGTATTTCAATACAGTGCACATTGTTTGATTAAATTACATAGCTCTACTGTCTACAAATGTTTGGATGATTGAGGACACGGTTGTTCTCCCAATATTCGGCTGCATCTTTCAACCTTCTTCAGCAATTGTGAGGTCATGATAGTGGCCCTTGAATTTGCTTGAATGCTTCATTTCGCAATATGGCGCAAAATGGCTTATCAAGTCTTTTTTTACAGCACGTTTCAAAGCAAAGTGCACACTTTGTTCACCCGATCAGTGAAAAATAGATTCAAAAAAGACAGACTCAAAAAAAGCTCTACTGCAGTTTCCATCAAAATAAAAGCTTAAAGGTGCAGTATGCAATATTGACAACTAGCGGTTGAAATGGGTACTGCAGTGAAATTTCAAAATATCTCTTGCAACTCTAGATATTAGGGAAAAAGTATTGTAATTTCCCTACAGTAGTGTAAAGCAAAATAGTATACCTATGAACTATTCATTTGCATTTATTCTACAGTTCAATTTTACAGTCATTGGGGGTAGTCCAATGATAATAGCATAAAACCACATGTTTAGAAGATTTGTTTGGCCACCCTAAAATCACTGGGTCTGAAAAAAAGTTCTGGCTACTGTTCACAAGAGCTAGGTTGTTACCCTGTTACGCACACAGCTTTCATGAGTTCAATATCACTTAAACGTTCAACTTTTGTCACACTGCGTGACCGTTTACAATATATATAGTAGCCTAATCAAAAAAGGCGAAAGCAATTAGCGGCCAGCTAAAGGAGGTAAGATTTATCTTACACATTAAGGACATTTTTCACGTAGAATCTTTTAACACAGAATAAGGCTTGAAATCCTGTTTAGGACAGCCCATCCAGCAGAAGACCAGACGGACCCTGTGCAGTGCTACTGTCACTGACTCAATCAGCCTCAGGCTCAGTGTGACTGACGCACAGCAGAATGGCTCTCTGAGATCATGCGCGCAACATCTGAGCCCAAACGCGTCCAAACCTCCCGAACGATAGAAAACCAACTCTGCCAGCTTATCAGATACTCCATCCAGTAAACGTTCTCCAGCATCAGTAAAGCTGTCTCTCCAAATCAGTGTAAAATATGATCAGCAGAATATAATTTCCCATCGCTAACATTATCACCTCAGCGGCTCCTACCTTTGGTGTGGGACGTCGAGTCACGACCGTCCATCGATGATGTGGTTTAAACACACAGCTTCAGCTCTTGATCGTTTGATCTCATTCCCAGCGCTTAGCCTCGATCCATATCGACACACAGCGTCCGCTTCACACAGAAGCACATCCGCTCTCATCAAACACACGCGAGCTCGAGCGCGCTCTGATAAACCGAGCTCAAATGCAGACGCATATGCTGCTGAACATAGCACACAGGCGACAGAGGCACCGACGCTAGACTATTTATACTCACAAATCAGGAGCATGCACAATGCGCAGCCTCGCTTTCCTGTGTGAAACGTTATGTTGTTGTAGTTGTATTTATTTTTTAAATAAAGCCAAATCCGATTATTTGTGGTAGCCTATCTGCTGAAGCGACTCGTATGACACAACTAACCCACAACTCTGACGAAAATATTACATTGCACACCATTTAACAGAACACACCTAACAACTCCTCCATGCATGTAATTCTTCATCTGAACTGGTCATTTCACACAGCAAACTGAGCTGGAATTTGAATCAGAATAACTCGAAGACAATTCTACTCATCTAATTCAAATTGACAGTTTGAACAGTTGCGCAGGTGAGTTTCTTTGTAACACAAGCAATTGCATCATTCATTTTGACTAATGTTGTTTAGGCTATTTCATTTCCTGACATGAATGCAATTCCTAGCTGCACAGACATATTTCTTTAAAAAAGTATTTTAAGACGGCTTAATACTGGAAAGAACCACTTTGGTGGGATGCAGTTCCAGTCCTGTGCGGCTTTAATGAAAAATACAGACTGTCTAAATTTACAATTTCTCAGGGAAGTAATGCAATCCCCTCTTATTCCTCTCCTTGTAGACTGTTGTTCTTATATTAACATCCCCTGTTTTAACAGAGAAGCCCAGGTACAGTCTTAGACATACGACAAACATCAACATATTTGACCATGTTGTTCCAACTCCAACTCACAATTTTTTAAATACTGAACAATTATAAAAATAAACTGAATTTTTTGGTCAAGAATTTTTAGTGATTGTTTATACAGAGACTGCAGTGGTTTTAATAGCTGTATGAGCTTGTGACCAAGTTGTTAAACAATAAGTCATTTGAAAAAAAAAAAAAACATAGAATGAACGTACATCATAGTGGCCTCTGTTGACATAATCTTGAATAAAACTAAAGTTTGAGAGGCTGAATTTGACCCAGTTACAGGCCTTTTTAACCTGAGTCTTAAAAGAAAGTCTAGAATCAATCAAATCCAAGGTACTTATATTCAGATTCAACTTAGCCTTTCCCCTGCTACAGAAACATCTGGCATTTCACTTGAGTTATTGTTTTGGTAAAAAAACATGCACACCATTTTAGAAATATTTCATTGTATACACAGCATTGTTCTAACCAAGCTGTTACATGAACCATAGATTTTGTAAGTTCATCATTTTATTTCTCTTACTATTTTAAGTGTGTGTGTCTTTAGGAAATGGAGCGATAACATTAGGGGTGTCCCCGACTAAGGATTTACATTGTCGAATCTTGCTGCTAGTCGAATCATATGGTTGGGGCGGGGGACAAAATACATTACCAAGAGTCAAGTCAGACATTCTACAGTCATAATTACTGACATTAACACACGGGTAAAATGTGTAACGGACACCTCGCAATACAAAAATAATGTTTTGATTAAAAGATAGGCTAGTTTGCAACATTCGGCCCTATTGGTTGAATTTACAATTGTTAAAATGGGGTCAGATTATACTGTGCGAGAGTTTTGAGTGTTTAAAAAGATGAGACGGACAACAATTTAAAAGTGAAAATCAAATGTGTATTTACAATATTCACAGGGAACTTAAAACAACACAAAACTAGAACAACTTAGGCTGTTAAAAGCACAGAGTCTTTTAGTTCCATACCATAAAACAGTCCTTAAGAATCCTAGCATGCTGTAAGACTCAATATGAATGTGCAAAGTGTCCACCGGTGTTTATACAAAAAGTCCACAGAAGTGATAATCCAAAAGTGCTGGAAAGGTGAGCCCACAAAGATAACTCCACTATCCAGTATGTAGGTGATCACCAAATCAAGATACTCAACGAGCGCTAAAAGAGTAGGTAGCTACTCTACAACCAAATCTAATTAAGTATGAATGCGATCCAGGCAACATCCGCCATGTTGACGTTATCATGTGACTTAAAGCTCCCATATTGTCAAAACTGAAATGTCCTGGCTTTTTTTACGATTACTGAGGTCTGGGAGCTATTTAACTTCCATATAAGTTTCAAAACAGTCGGTCCACAGTAAAATTCACACAGCCTGCTTAAAGTTCTAGCTATTTTTCACGAACCGTTGTGACTTCCGTAAAAAGTTGACGTCAGAACTACACAGTCACCACCCAACATCACAACAAGATGATATTTTAAGCTCCTTGTGTAGCAGAACCTGCGCTGGTTTGAATGGGCCGCCTCCAGTCTCCCCTTTGTTTTGCTGCCTCCAGCTAGCGCTGTGACGTCGCTGACCCTAGTTACCTGTGGTTGGCCTGGCCGTGCGTCACTCAGAACACAGCAAACCAATCAGAAGAGAGGCTCATGAATATTAATTAGACAGGCCAAAATCCACCTGTTCTCAGCAGAGCTCCTGAGAAAGGAGCTGTAAAAATATATTGAGATGGTTTTTGGTACTTATACCGCAAATATATATTCTTAAGGACATCAAAACCTCAAATAAAACTCCAGAAAGGTGTAACCTTTAAGATGTTACAAGCGCAACAAGAGATACGAGCAACAGGTTTAATTGATCTCTCTGTAAATATTTTGATGTTTATGAAATTTCCTCATTTTGAAGTCTTGTTGAAGAGACAGCTGCCCTTTAATTGCGATTGTAGTAAAACCAATAGATTTTGGGTTGATTTAAATTTTTATATTTTTAACCCTACTGATATGACCCACAGTTTAATCCTAAAATATATTATTTTTCCTTACGAAAACCCAAAATCGTTATCTCTTGAATATGTTGCTATACTTTCTTTATTTTATGTGCAAAATGTTTCATCCACAAGCAAAACCGGCTCAAATCTTCTGTTTTCCTCTTTTTCTTGTTGAATTTAACTCTCGTTTCATCCCTCCGGCTTATAAACAACAACAAATGCAATATTTTGATGAATTGATTATATGAATATTATGATTATTCAAAGATAGTTAACCTTATCATTGTGCCTTTTTTTCTGTGTATATAATCTCATACTATGATGTATGCAAACCCATTATATTTGTGTTTTCTGCTGTTTGTCATTATGATTGTTCATTGTTAAAGATACTACCATCTTTCCCTGAGCTTGTATGTAATTATAAGTTCTGCAGTATTAATAAAAAAAGAACATAAGAGGGACAGGTGCACTAACACCTCATAGCATCAGTAACTCCACAACCCTACC
>NW_015544231.1:974813-979142 GCF_001515605.1 Sinocyclocheilus anshuiensis
ATTATGATTGTTCATTGTTAAAGATACTACCATCTTTCCCTGAGCTTGTATGTAATTATAAGTTCTGCAGTAACAATAATAAAAAAGAAGAGAAACAGGTGCACTAACACCTCACAGCATCAGTAACTCCACACTACCTAGTACGGTTTTCTTCAGCATTTGTAATATTTGTAATATCTGCACAAAGGAGACGTCGATCAGCTGCTAGAAGATCTCGCCTTTGGAGAAGACTGTTAATTCACTGCTGCAGCCAGACTGAATCTGATCACGGATGAGAAAGGGACATCGAGGCTATCATTGCCTGAGTGCACAGAGAGGATGAGGAAGACCACGATGACGCCCCTGAACCACACAATCTTGAACAAGATCAGGAGAACATGTGCGGGACAATCTGACTGTCACTCTGTCTGCTCCAAACATTAATGTGCCTTCTCTCCATAAGCACGACTACCTGTAAAACATTTAAACAGAGTAAAACATTTTACTATTAATGTTGTCAGCATTTCATTTCATATCTTTACATTTGTGGTGTAGTGGGCTAAAGCACTGAGCTGGTCAGCAGAAGGTTGCTGGTTCGATCTCCGGAGGATTGGGGTCCCTGTAATAAGAGCACTGCAAGTCACTTTGGATACAAGTGTCTGATAAATATAAATGTGATTTTTGTAAATCCTGTTTTGTGTCTTGGGCACAAACGCTCAATAAAGCTGCTTATTTCTTAAAGTTTATTTCTTCAAGGTACTACTATAATATAAATGCATGCATCTATTTCATACAGTTTCTATTTGGGGGGTTTAAAGGGTTAGTTCATCCAAACATATAAATTCAGTCATTATTTACTCACCTCCACGCTGTTTAATTCTTGGGGGGTTTTTTTTTTTTCTGAACACAAAAAGTGATTTTGGTCAAGTTGGTCCTGCTGGTTTCTGTTCATACAATATCAGTCAATGGGAGACTGACTTTCAGAAGCTTTATGACATTATTTGATGATGCTTTTAAAGCTTCTGAAACTCGAAAAGTGCTGTGATAACTCTGTTTGAAATTACAATAATTCAAATAAACTACAACTTTAGATTTAAAAGATGTTTTATTGATGTCTGTAGTATACTCGCTCAAAGCCTTTGATGGCAGCATTGCTTCATCAGTCACTCTGCAGCGGATAAACACACGTGTGTCTCATCTGTCCCTGTAACATCCAGACAAGAGTCAAGCTCCCTCTGAGATTTGTGTGCACAGTAGCTTAACAAATGCGATTTTAACACAGGGAACCATGCATTTGATTTGTAATATTCACATTTGTAAACACCCTGGTCACTGTTCTCCATCACGTTCGATGATGACGTATCCTCTCGCGTGGGCTTCTGGGATAGAAGAGTATCCATCGATGAACACTTCAGAATCTGGGCTGAAGCAGTAGGACATCCGGGGATTTCTCGCCTACTCTTTTAGGAATACTGCGGTTTCTAACATTCTTCTTTCTTCACGTACTCTTTTTTTCCTACTATATAGTGGGTAAGTAGGCATATTAGAACGCAACTTAAGTATACGTATATCCGAATCTCTTGAGAATTACTGCACCACCCAGGTATTCTTGCCTACTCTTTTATGAATACTGAGGATTCAAACATACAGGTGCATCTCAATAAATTAGAAGTAGAGAAGTAGGCGGTTTCGGACGCAGCCTCCGACTCTGCTTGTTTGGCATACTGCCTCCTTTATGCTTTCCACGTCCTATTTCCTGCCATGTGATCAGTCACATGACAGGCAGACCCAGACTCATTTAAAGACATACACACATTAAAATGGTTAAGAGAAATAAAATGGCTAAGACAACATCAAAACCTATTAAATCTCAAATATACATAAAATCATTATAATATATTGAGCAGGTTAAAACATGTGTCCTGTGTGACAGTTTCACAAGTTAACATTAACCGTCAGCCCAAATGTCCAAAGGATCCCAAAGGATTTACAACATTTTTTTATTACAACAGTGCTCTCAGTATAACGTTATGTACTGTATATGACAGCAGTTAATAATGTTCTGCATTTCTGTTTTGAGCTGCGCGCGCTGAAGATGACCAGCAGTATGAAGCATATGATAGCAGGTTTTTAATCAGTGGGATTTAACTCATCACTCATCTCATATAGAATACGCTTTGTTATTTATTCAACATAACGTTAATATTACGACTTATTGGCTATCTGCACAAAATGCTCCGAATGCACATGAACGTGTCTGCGCGGCTCTGAATGAACTCCTTTTGTGAAAGCGTTCTTCACGCAACAACATGCAGAAACACGGCGACTAAACTCTAAAAAAAGCGTTTTATTGTAATAGTGTTCTCATTATAATTTTATGTATATGACAGTCCCAGTCATAGTTATTAATATTCTGCATTGCTGCTCGCGCTGCGCACTGAAGAGATAATCACTGTATAATGAAGCACTTTACTGCAGCGCAACTCAACCAAATGCATCTTATACGAGATAAATAATATATACACGACATAAACTGGCTGAAATGTTTTGAAATCACTTGTACCCTACCTGATCGAAAAAATCCTTTCGTTCACTCTGCCTGTGTCAGTTTGAGTCTCGTTAAAGTTTTAAATCCAAGCCTAACCCTCCAAGATGCTCCTCTGTCGGTCACGGATTATGGAAAGCGAAACTTAAATCTATAGAGGTGGATGGATTTATTCACGCATGTTAAAATATTTAATTAAAGCTTCTTTCTTTTCAGATTCTTATTTACAGCATTATCTTAATAGGCTGTATATTAACTTATCGGGAGAAAAAGTCTCAGGTTACTTATGTAACCATGGTTCCCTGAGTAGGGAACGAGACACTGCGTCCTCTAGGGGTCGTTTTCAGATTCTTATTTACAGCATTATCTTAATAGGCTGTATATTAACTTATCGGGAGAAACCCGGTAGTTCTATGTGAAATCAGACATTTGAGCACCCCCATATAGCCAAAATGTCATGATCATAACACCCCGCGAATATTCGACTGTGAGATTGGTATCGAATCAAGGCTCCTCCTATCCAAGCATCAAATCTTCGACTATTCTGGGTCACCCCTATATCACATGATAGGAAGCAGGAAATACACCTGTATAAAGAGCAGCATGGCAAATAAATGGGCAGACACAAACTTGTGGTCTTTGCACTTGACCAATTGACTACTTATATGACGTATTTCCTGTATTTGGCCCAAGTGTTTAAGTGAGGATGAAGACCACAGGTGTGTGTCAAAGTTTTCATTACCTGATGGGACACACTTACAGTGTTGTAAAAATGCAGATTTATTTTTAGTTTCAATACTTAGTATTTTAAAATCAACTTCTAAATGTCTGTTCACATTATAACAGATGACTCAATTTAATTTGTGGTGCTTCTAATTAAGTGATAAAAAGCAGATGCAAATGTTGTACAAAATAAATATACTTATATTTGCACCAATAAAGCGTACAACACTTTGTTTTACTACCAAATTATTTGTAATATCAAATTATTATTAAAAGATGTGATTGCTCTTTTAACATCTAACAAAGTGACATCTTTTAGAGTAAAGGCTTGTTCTACCTTATTAACTAGTAGTGTTGTCAAAAATATTGACTTCAGTACCAGTCAGTACTGAAATTCAAAAAGCGCCCAGTCAAGAGCATGAAGTGACGATCATTGTGAACACGATGGCCAATCAGAGGTGTTTAAGAATACGCTCAACAGCACTCAAAAATGCTCTCGGGAAATGCTGGTATCGTCACATTTGTTAAATTTCAATACCAACTGGTACCAAAGTCGATACTTTTAACAACACTATTGACTAGACAAACTTCTGTATGCTTGGGGAAAAGCATTGTGCAATTGAGACTACAGAATCAATAATAATAATAATAATAATAAACTTTATTTTATATAGCGCCTTTAAAAGTAGCATCTCAAAATGCTTTACATACATTTGAAAATTATAAAGTTAAAAGATACACACAAAAAGTACAGGCAGTAAAAAAACTAACCAAAAAATACAAAGCCAGTATAATAAAAGACAAAGTAATCACATAAAACACATAAAAGCTACCCTAAAAAGTAAGTTTTAAGTGATGATTATGTGCTTAAAGGGTTAGTTCACCCAAAAATGAAAATTAGCCCATAAATTACTCACCCTCAAGTCATTTAATTAAGTGCTTTTGGACTGATGCGTGCAACACCCGCTGAGTGTCATTAAACAGCTTGAAAGATCAAAGACCATTTTTAATATAACTCCGACTGAATTCGTCTGAAAGAAGAAAGTCATATACACCTAGGATGACTTGAGGGTGAGTAATTT
>NW_015544231.1:979184-979896 GCF_001515605.1 Sinocyclocheilus anshuiensis
CTATACTTGGCTATGAGTTTCTTGGGAAATGTAATATGTAGTAACTAACCCTTTAAGTGCTTTCAGTTGGATTATTTGTCACCTTACCATTTACTTTCAATTCAAGTGACTCTTGCCTGTTCGGTTATCTTTAGGAAAAATTCTGAAAGAAGTTCCGTTCTTTCATCAAGTTTAAAATGTCAGAATTTATATATAATGATGAACTGATGAACAGCACTTTTGAAGTCATCTAATTTATGTTTTGGTATGTCATAAGAAACACATTTCCTAACAAATTAATTACATCTTTTACTAGATAATTTTCTGGCCACTAAAATCAAACTGTTGTCAGGAAGGCCTGTGAACATATTACACATTTTTAAAATTCTCTCTGCTCGGGTACTGAATACTAAATCAATTCGAGCCCTTGTTGAATTAGTTATTCTTGTAGACCCATTAATCAGTTGCTTCAAATCAAAACTATCTGTTATATGTTTAAGATTCTTTCTTACTATTTTGTCATCCCAATTTATATAAAATATAAAATATATATTATATAAAATATAATATAATAATATATAATAAATAATATAAATAAATAAATATAAAATTTCCCATAATAATAACCTCTTCAAGATTCAAGATTCAAGATTTTTTTATTTGTCACATACATGGTTATATAGAGAATATATGACCAGCAGTGAAATGTAAGTCAGGTCCGCTCCATGGACAG
>NW_015544231.1:979954-988057 GCF_001515605.1 Sinocyclocheilus anshuiensis
ATACAAACACAAGAAAATTATATATAAATATAGGTATGGAAAAAGATAAAAGAAAAAATAAGAATAAAAGAAAACTGTAGATATAAAATATACTGTAGACTTAATAAATATTAAGATGAGCAGGACTGTACAAGAGAAGAATGTGCAATATTACAGAAATTTGCTGTGTGCAAATGACAATGTCAGTATATTAAGTATCTTACTGATAATTAAGTGAAGTCATGTTGTTATTAAAAGACTGAGTTTCAGTTTAGGAGCCTGACGGCCTGGGGAAGAAGCTTCTCCTAATACTCTTTGACTCTTTGTTAAAGAAACATTGTTTTCTTGCCATAACAAATGTGTTACAAAAACACAGACTCAGCAACCAGAGAAAAACTAACATTGAAAAGTCAAGGGTCAAGAGCCCAACTAAAGCAAACGCTTATCTCCACAACGGTGACGTCAAATGTTATTATTTTCAATAAACATTAACATCTAAACCTCTGTTAATTCTTAATAAGAAATGTTTAGACGCATGACAAAAAAAAGTCAAACTGGTTATTAATGCGTGAAGTTGATGATGCTGTTTGTGGAGATGATTAATCATCTTCTGCTGGATCTTGAGAGATTTAATGTCTTCTTTTATTTCAGTTGATTTCATTTAAGGCTGTGGCTGAAGTCAGTTGTAGTTCTTGTGTTTCTCTTTTCTTCAGTGATTCTGCTTCTTATCATCAAGTGTTCATCACTAATGCTCAATCAGCACTTAATTAATCACATAATTATCTCATTAACTTTAACACTCTTTTAGAGTGGGACCATATATGCTCCAAGCAGTGTTCATTTAAAGCCTGGCTCACACTATAGGATTTTTAGCCCGATTTAGCCCGATTTCCCCCTCCCGAGAATCGGAGCAAAAATCTTGTCAAGCCCCTCGATCGGTCCCGATGTTCGGCACGGATTTTCTGGTAATGTGAGGCGTTCACCAATCGAATGATAGAGTGCAGTACTTCTTGAGGCAGAATAGTCAGCCCCTGGAGGACATGTGCCCTACCTCTGATAGGACCTCTCAGTTGCTGGAGGAGATAGATGTGGAGGAGCAAGTGGAAAAGGATGAGGGTTTCATTGATTTCTTTGGAGAGGAAGCTCCCAGGCTCCACCGCTGCTCAGTGTCCAGACTCCAACGCTGCTCAGTGTCCAGACTCCATTGCTGCTCAGTGTCCAGACTCCTTCAGCTGCACCGCTGCTCAGTGTCCAGGCTCCACCAGTGCCCAGTGTCCAGGCTTCTACAGCTGCACCACTGCTCAGTGTCCAGGTTCCACCAGTGCCCAGTGTCCAGGCCTCTTCAGCTGCCCCTCTGCTCAGTGTCCAGACTCTTTCAGCTGCACCGCTGCTCAGTGTCCAGTCTCCACCAGTGCCCAGTGTCCAGACTTCTTCAGCTGCACCACTGCTCAGTGTCCAGGCTCCACCAGTGCCCAGTGTCCAGGCTTCTTCAGCTGCACCACTGCGCAGTGTTCAGGCTCCACCTCTGCTCAGTGTCCAGGCTTCTTCAGATGCACCTCTGCTCAGTGTCCAGGCTCCACTACTGCTCAGTGTCCAGGCTCCAGCAGTGCCCAGTGTCCAGTCTTCTTCAGCTGCACCGCTGCTCAGTGTCCAGGCTCCACCAGTGCCCAGTGTCCAGGCTTCTTCAGCTGCACTGCTGCGCAGTGTCCAGACTCCTTCAGCTGCACCTCTGCTCAGTGTCCAGGCTCCTCTGGTGCTCAGGCTCCACCAGTGCCCAGTGTCCAGACTCCTTCAGCTGCACCTCTGTTCAGTGTCCAGGCTCCTCCACTGCTCAGTGTCCGGGCTCCACCGCTGCTCAGTGTCCAGGCTCCACCAGTGCCCAGTGTCCAGGCTTCTTCAGCTGCACTGCTGCGCAGTGTCCAGACTCCTTCAGCTGCACCGCTGCTCAGTGTCCAGGCTCCACCAGTGCCCAGTGTCCAGGCTTCTTCAGCTGCACTGCTGCGCAGTGTCCAGACTCCTTCAGCTGCACCGCTGCTCAGTGTCCAGGCTCCACCAGTGCCCAGTGTCCAGGCTTCTTCAGCTGCACTGCTGCGCAGTGTCCAGACTCCTTCAGCTGCACCGCTGCTCAGTGTCCAGGCTCCACCAGTGCCCAGTGTCCAGGCTTCTTCAGCTGCACTGCTGCGCAGTGTCCAGACTCCTTCAGCTGCACCTCTGCTCAGTGTCCAGACTCCACCAGTGCCCAGTGTACAGACTCCTGCAGCTGCACCTCTGCTCAGTGTCCAGGCTCCACCAGTGCCCAGTGTCCAGGCTCCTTCAGCTGCACCTCTGCTCAGTGTCCAGGCTCCTTTAGCTACACCAGTGTACTCAGCAATGGAAAAATTTCCTTTTCTATACCAATTGTCACTCATTTAGTCATTTGCCATTAAGCAGCAAATCCCACAAACTCACTTAACAGCATGTAATTACCTAACCAACATTTATACATTTCCAGGCTGTTGACAAGCACTGCATTCCTGGAATGGACTGGGTGGATGCGTTGGCGGAGTGTGTGGTGGAGCTGCGCACACAGACAAGCCTCACACTTACCAACCAACAAGTTGCGACCATTGTGGGTTTGTGGCAGAACCTGGACCAATTTGATAAAGACAAAATCAGAATCAGAATCAGAATGAGCTTTATTGCCAGGTATGTTTACACATACGAGGAATTTGTTTTCGTGACAGAAGCTTCCACAGTGCAACAGGATGACAGTGACAGAACAAAAAACACAGATAATAAAAAAATAAAATAAAATTGAACAAGTAAATAAGGAATAAAAATATACAAATCGACAATTGTATGTACAGGTATATAACAATAAACAGTTGTATGTACAGGTATATTATCTGCAAATTGAAATGTAGACTGAGTATGTGTGTTAGATAAATAAGTGTATGAGTGAATAAATAGTGTGTGTTCCACAGTTATTATCAAGTGTTCATGAGATGGATTGCCTGAGGGAAGAAACTGTTCCTGTGTCTGGTCGTTCTGGTGCTCAGTGCTCTGTAGCGTCGACCAGATGGAAACAGTTGAAAGAGCCTGAGCTTGACGAGCGCGCCGGCTCGCTTCCCCCGTCTGCGCGTCCTGAAGCGCTTGATCAGCGCCGCAGCTCCCGCGACTACAATGTCCAGCAAAACATCAGAATAGTCGAAAACCGGTGAAATATCGGGTGGTGTGTACCTCCGAATGTCCAGCAATTCGTCTCTGGTGAAACTGATTGCAGGGATACAACTAAAGACAGGACAAACTAACAAAAACTAACAACTGCGGAGCACACCACGGAGGCAGCCATCAGCGTCGGCGCCATTGCGAATACACAGGGTGGTGTATGCTGCTCGTCATCAAGACAGGCTACTTACAGGACGTTTTAGGTCCCCGAAAAAGAAAGCTGTCTTCACTCCTAGTGTCAACAGCACAAAAATGTGTGTTTTGGGTTCTAGCGGCTCTCCAGCACAGTGGCCTAACTGCTGTCGCCTTGTTTAAATGATTTTCATAAGGTTATATAACATCCACCGAAGCCCCAAAAAAACAGCGGACAGGATCTCTCTCTAGATGGGATCTCATTCTTTGTGATTACAGAAGAATTCAGCAGCTAATCCTGAGCAATGGAACGGTGATGAGCGAAACAACGCTTCAGCTAGTTGAGGTAAATCAGAGGACCCTTACAACGTGGCACAATAACCGTTTAAAGGGTCAGGAGGTCTCCGTGCTGTTGCAAGGGCTAGACCTTCCAGAGGCATGTCCAGTGGCATTGGATGCTCTGCCTCCAGCACGAGTACAGCCTGTTGGGCCTCCACAATATAGCCACCAGTTGCATAACTACCAGATGCCACCAGACACAGCTGGACAGGCAAAGACAAAGTTTAGAAAGATCAAGCCCTCAGCTGCCTGTACATCTGCCACAGCAACTTCAATTGGGCCATCAGCCTTACACCCTCAGCTTTCAGCCACGTTCAGCCAGCTAAGGACAATTTATCCCAGGCCAACAGCACCACACCCATTGGTTCCTGACAGACCCACTGCCCCTGTTGTGTCTCAGATGTTTCTGGTGCCCTGCCCAGCCCCATTTTCCACCATTAACCCTGGAGCAATTTCCTCTGACCCACCTGCAAATGACACAGCCACCACCAACCAAACGGTTGTACAATCGTACTGTAAAAGCAAATACATGCTGAAAGTGTGGCCAATTTTGTACACAAGAAACTGGCCATAGCCAGTACAAAGGCAAAATATTTTGCCCAAATAAAGAAACAATTACTAAGGAGCAGTGGTTACAGAATATGAGAAAATAACACATTTGTTTCTGTGTGATACATTCATTTTGCTCTCTTAGTTGGATCTGTTCTGTTTTTTATCTTCCAGCCATATTTAATGTTAAAATATTATACTGTGCACTTTTTTATCTTGGATTATTATTATTATTATTATTATAGAAAGGTTTATGTGTAGAGGAAGCAATATTAAGTAAAATACCAACATGTGTATATTGTGAGTATGTATAAGGATATGAATACATACACTATAATGCATATGGAAATATATAATAAATATTAAATACAAGTCAACTATTATATTATTATTATTATTATAGAAAGGTTTATGTGTAGAGGAAGCAGTATTAAGTAAAATACCAAAATGTTTATATTTTTATATCTTTTTTTGTACTTATATTTTATATAGACTATGCACATAAAATACTTATTTTTATATTGAATTAAGTACTTTTCCACATTTTTCTAAATATGTATATAGTTAATAAATATATTTCTCTAAGAAGACTAGTGTGTTGTATTTATTTGTTTTATTGCATGTAATGACATTCAGTGTACAGTTGCATTCAGTGTCACGTGTAGCTTTGCACGCTGAATGAAGTATATTACAATATAGTGTGAATGCAGTAATAAGGGGGTTATTTATTTTGCCCCTACTGCGATAGGAAATGATTACCTTAATAAATGCATTTGGACAAATGACTATCTTAGTAATATGGATAAAAAAAACAAAAACATCAAACTTAGAAACGAAACAATCGTTAGAATCAAGTACATTACTTTCAAAATCAAACTTAGAAACGAAACAATCGATTCACGGGTTTTAACAAATACACGCATAACTTTATGTGACACTGTGGATTCGAACCTGCGAATTCCTGAATTTCTTGTGTTTCTCCTCCCCTCTTCTCCCCCTTCTTATACAGACAGTCCTTCCCCAGCTTTGGCGGCGTGGTCATCACGTTCGCCAAACATGTGAAAGGTCCTTGGTTCGAAACTGAGCAGAAACAGCTGAACCTTTTCGAAGAAAATTATGAACCCTTTGCGCCGTCAGTGGGCTTTAGAACGCTTTACCTTTATGCGCTTTTCACCAAGCATGCACCTAAAGATTTCGGTCTGTTTTCAGCAGTGTAGTGGTTATCATGTTGATTGTGTCAAATGTCAATTGGCTTTCTGTTGAGGAGGAACTGAAAACTACAAAGGCTTTGCGGCCAAGAGGCATGAAGACAGTCACTAAAGGTGTCGGGTGATACAAAAATGAAAGTGCAGTCATTGTTTGACCTAAACCTAACCCACACTTGTGCCATTCCAAGCCTGCATGGCTTTCTTCTGTGGAACACAAAAGAAGATATTTGAGTGGCCCTCTTTTGAGCAGCAGCTCTATGCTATGAAGGCCTTTCTTTACACAGGTGTGAAGACAATTATTAAGCCACACTAGGCAGCGGTAACTGCCACGTCGACAGACTCAGTTCTATTTCCCAGGTAATTTAGATGAACAGGTGGCTGGTGCACTCAAAGGCCCAATCTGTGGTATAACATTTTCCAAAAAAAAAAAAAAAAATTAAATAAAATAAAAAAAAAAAAAAATAGAGCAAAAGAAACGACCACTGAGGATTCCTGCAGAGCACTGGAAAAAAATGCTTGGTTTGCCGCTAAAAATAGAAGGTATTTGCAGATTGAAGAGCACAACGCTATCTGTAGTTTGAATTGCGCTCCAAGAAGCGTGCGATGGAAAGGTCAGACACAGTCCTGGCTGCAGGTTTCCTTAGTGTAGCGGTTATCACGTTCACCTTACATGCGAAAAGTCCCCACTTGAAACTGCCCGGAAACAGATGGTGGTTTTTGTTCTATCTGTGCTGAAATGGCTCTCTGGTAAGCAGGTGGTCCAAGCTGCAAATGCCTTAATTTTGAGGTAGGAGAAGGCAAGTTTTTAAGGAACTCTGAGCAGACTGCCACGCCGAATGAACTCTGTCCTACTGTGTGTGGGATTTACTCAGATTGTCAGTCTGCTTGCAGGACAGATTACGGTATCAATTTTTTCCGAAAGAACACGAGAGTAAAATTGTGGAGTTTCTGTAGTGTAGTGGTCATCACGTTTGTCTACCACGCGAAGCAGTGACTAGCCGCACATAGGTGTAGAGCGCTGACTAGCCAATATGAATGAATGAAATCCCAGGGAGGTGGGATGAGTAAAATACACACGCAATTAGAGGTTCAAATCTTGCCTCGGCCACAAATAACATAAAATGAATTTGTAATCCTTTTTTATCTAGATACACTTAAAACACGATTAACATACAATAAACGAACTTTGGGCACAAAGATAAAATAAAACTTCTAATAAATGCTCTTGTGTAGGATGTACAAAATGTGTAATGATCTTAATAAACATTTATATTATAATAGGGTATAGTTATCTTGAATAGAGGAAATATTTCAATGTGAATAATTGTAAAGAACATTTTGATCATATTTTAGACCTTTTTTATTTTATTTTATTTTATTTTATTTTATTTTATTTTATTATTTTATTTTATATTTTATTTTATTTTATTTTATTTTATTTTATTTTATTTTATTTTATTTTATTTTATTTTATTTTATTTTATTTTATTTTATTTTATTTTATTTTATTTTATTTTATTTTATTTTATTTTATTTTATTTTATTTTGTTTTGTATTTTTTATTTAATTTTATTTTATTTTATTTTATTTTATTTTATTTTGTTTTGTATTTTTTATTTAGTGGTCAGCAACCAGTGGGTAGCATAGAAAGCATAGATGTGTCGTTCGGCAGCAGAGAAACGCTAGCTCTCCCCATTGTATCCAGCTGTGTATACTTGTAGAACTGTGACTAGCCAGTAGGAACAAAGGAAATCCCAGGGAGGCGGGCTGAATAAACAACACACAATTAGAGGTTTGAATCCTGCCTCGGCCACAAGTACCATGAAAGGAATTTGTAATCGTTTTTCATCAAGAAAACTTTTAGAACGATTAACATATAATAAATTAACTTTGTGCACAAAGATAAAATAAAACGTGTAATAATGGTTCTTGTGTAGGATGTACAAAAATCTGCAAAGATCTTAATAACATTTACATTATAATAGGGTATAGTTATCTTTAATATAGAAAATATTTGAATGTGAATAATTGAAAAGAACATTTTGATCACATTTTAGACTTTTATTTTTAAAGAGACATTCACTTGTATATTATATTTGTATAACTATGTACAGAAAACCCATATGAAATTTATATCCAATAAACACCAAAAAATAAAAGTTTCTCATTTTATTTATCGAACAATAATATACATATTATATAAAACACACATTACTAACCGAATATATAATAATTAAATAAATATACATTAAATAATTATAGATTAAACAACAACAATTTTGTTTTAAATTAAATAATTATGTACAATTATGTATGTTTAATAGTAACAGTTATTAACATTTAGTGTTTACAAATCTGAGCAAGGTAAAATAACAAAGCAAGTCAATAAAATTAACTTATAAAACACACTAAAACAATGTAAACAAAGCCAATACTTCTGGTATTTTAATGAACAAATGGAAATAAAAAATTATGCATATGTAAGAGTAAAAGTTAAGCAGACTTTTTACATTTTACAATCCTGCATGGAGTCAACATGGCATTCTAAAGTACAATTCAAGGTGTTTTTCAGGAAAGGCCCATCAGGCCATTTACGCAGGGACCCATCAGAAGAGGCTAAAAGAATGAAAGACAGAAGTCGTGGGTTCGAGTCTCGTACCGGCAGGGATTGTAGTTGGGGGGAGTGAAT
>NW_015544231.1:991446-1001314 GCF_001515605.1 Sinocyclocheilus anshuiensis
ACTGCTGTGTGTGTGCACTTTGGATGGGATAAATGCAGAGCACTAATTCCGAGTATGGGTCACCATACTTGCCCACATGTCACGTCACTTTCACTTACAGAGAGGAGGGGATGTCTTCATGTCTTCAACTGAAGAATACATTCTTCAGTTCGGCAAGTACAAGGGCAAGTCTTTCAGGTGGTTACTAGAGAATGATGTCGGCTATGCTTTGTACCTGTCCGATAAGGTTGAGGAAGAAGAACAGGCTGGGCAGTTCAACCCAGAGGGTCCTTGCAAAGATAGCCTCATTTCCTTTCTTGAATACTCAAGAAGCTTTAAGGAAATTGAGGATCTTAAACGGTATCTGTCTCAAAGGCCAGATCCATTGCCAGTTTTGATAGAGGATGACAGTACTGTTGGATTTGGAACAAGGGCACAAGACACTTGGAGGAAAATTTGGGATACCAGGGCAGACGGATATGCTTTCTTTATAATGAAGCAGAAGTGTGTTCCAGGCAGCAAAATGTACAACTTGCAGCAGTATCTTTTAAAACAGCAGCAAAAACAGCTGGGGATAAACACTCCTCCATTGCCCTCACCACCAGCTTCCACTGCAAGACCACTTGTTCCTTCCAGTACTGCCTCTGATCAGCCTGGTAAGTTAATAAAATTCATGCCAATTTGCTTATATTGATTCTTAAAGCCTACTGATGCATTGATTTTGTTTTATAGTGATGGAGGACGATGAAGAACTGGAGAGGATGATGCTGAGTCTTTCTCCAACAAAATATCTCACACAGCTGAGTAAGTGAATCAAGAATCATGTCGTGTGTTATACAGAGACATGTCAAGTTCAGCATGTTTATGACGCATAAAATTGTACATACTGGAGCAAAACTGTTCAAATTATCACGCTTAAGTTTCAGGATCATCTGCAGCCACGGGATCCACAGTCTTATCTACAGCAGGTTATTTTCCACATCAGATTTGGAGGCTTATTCTGTTACATACAGACTTATCCTCCATTTCTGAATTTAATTATCTTATTTGTTGTTTTGGCAGTGTTCTTGCCTGTTCTACAAAACATGTTCTTTTGTTCTAACTACTGTTAAGGGTTGAACATACCAGTGGTGAGGGTGAGTGCACTTCATGAATTGTATGCATGGTATTTAAAGTTTTATTTGTTGTTATAAGTGGAATGTTTACTTACAGACTTTTGAACATGATTAGAATTTGCATTACTAGAATAAATAAAATGATGATAGAATAAACAACGATTCATGAGTTACATTAAATGAGTCATTTAATGTAGTCAAGACAATTAAATACACATCATGTACATTCAGTGTTTTAATATATTTTTAATTTCCTCCGTGGAGATGCAAGAAAAGTCTTCATCTGGCGTTCCGTTCTCATTTCAATCTCAGGTAAGCCTTTAAACTTTTTTGGATAACAGGCTTTTGATAAAAAAAAAAACTTATAATGCTCTCTCGCATATTACGCTCATTTTGCACAATTTCAGGAATGCTTAAAAGATACTTCTTCTGCTAAGACCCCTCTTGCTGCAGAACCAGAGGCCACCCCACAGACTGTCATTTTTCACCAGTTTTCCACCTCAAGTACTGTGACAGTGAAGGAACAAACATCTGATGAGTGTCTTTTAGATGCAGGTAATTATATTATACATACAGGCGTCAATGTGTGTAATCTGTCTGCCTCGTCTATGCACACAAAACACAAATACTTAATGTAGTAATTTTGTGAATCTCTTTTAGAACTCCCAAGCACATCACCACTGCCTGTAGCTGCTTCTCCCCGTGCTGCTCGCACTGGACCCATTAAGACAGGTGGCCGAGTTTTTGTGTTGGACCATAACAGATGGACGGATCCAATGAGAAATGCCATTGATGTTTTCCTGGCAAAGCACCACGGGAGCAAGGATCTCCTTACAAATGTGGATGCTGAATATGCTGCTATGGTACAGAGTGCCTGCACTGACCCCAACAGCCTTCTGCACTCAACAACCACAAAGCTCATAGGCAGGTACATAAAACACCTTGCTAAAAAAAAGAACACTAATGCTTCTCTCAACACCAGCCCAGAAAGACTCTTGGAGACACAGCAGTTATGGCAGCGTCTTCACTCAGGTAGTGAAACAATCAGTGTCCCAGTGACAGTACTGCCACCTGCCCCAGTCAATCCACCTGCAAGGACTGTCCCTCTGGACCAGGCAGCGCTCGAGAAGATGGTGAAGGAAATCGTAGAGAAGCAGCAGGCAGTTCAGCAGCAACAACAGCAGCAGGTGCCGCAAAAAAAGCAAACCAGATCCTGTTTAGCCTGTGGCCAGCCTAAGTCTCGATACATGGGTGATGGCTCCTCAATACATTTCTTTTATCAAGGTTGTGATGTTAAATACTTCTACTGCTCCAAGAAAGTATTTGACACTTATTCAGCATAGGGCCTGACGAACCCCAGAATGCCTTTTGAAGACTTTGCAGAGACTCCTTTTTTTCAGCGGGAACTGGAGGCCTCTAAGCAGAGAGGGGCAGAAAGGAAGAAGGTCACTGTGGAGAGAACCAAGCGGAGTCAGCAGTGGAGCATCCTACTGGTCGTCTGTGCAGATTCTGTCACCTGCCACTGAAACAAGGACCCAACAGTCCTCATATTCATACTGGTTTCCCTGGAGTGGCAGGAAAATACATTTACTGTCCTGCTAAAGTGTTTTCCCTTTATCAGGCTCAGGGAATGAGTGCGGAAATGTCATGGAGAGACTTTCAGCAGTCTCCATTCTATGAGGCTGAGAAGCAGAGGTGGATGGAGGAAAAGAAAAAATGACTTCACTGTGTTACAAAGCAGTATTTGAGGTCTGGGCATGTCATTTGCCAAAGACATTCCTTGCACAAGGTTATGTATATATATTTTGTTGCACTTTTAAAATGTTTTTTAAAAATTATTTCATTTATTTCCATTTGTTAATTAAAATACCAAAAGTATTATATTATATTTTATTGTATTGCATTGCATTTTAGTGGGTTTTTATTTTATTGACTTGCATTGTTTATCGTGTTCAGTTTTGTAAGCACTATATGTTAATAACTGTTATTATTAAACTCTGTACATAATTATTTAATGTTAAAATATGTTTTTTTCTTGTTTTTTTCCCCCCTGTTATACACAACTTTAGATTCTATTATTATCATTATTGTTGTTGTAATTTAATCTATAATTTAAAATTATTTTATTTATTTCTATTTGTTCATTAAAATACCAAAAGTAATATATTTTATTGTATTGCATTGTATTTTAGTTTTTTTATTAGTTAATTTTATAAACTTGCATTGTTATTATCTTGCTCAGATTTGTAAACACTAAATGTTAATAAATGTTACTATTAAACATACCTAATTGTACATAATTATATAATTTAAAAACACATTTTTCTTGTTTTTCCTGTGTTCTCCACAACGTTAGATTTTATTATTGTTGTTGTTTAATCTATCATTATTTAATGTATATTTATTTAATTATTATATATTTTGGTTAGTACTGTACTGTAGTAATTACATTTTTCAGTTTTATATCATGTGTATATTATTGTACTATAAATAAAAATTAGAAACTTATTTTTTGCTGTTTATTGGTTACATTTCATATATATGGGTTTTCTGTACATAGTTATACAAATATAAAGTGAATGTCTCTTTAAAAATTGAGGTCTAAAACATGATCAAAATGTTCTTTTCAATTATTCACATTCAAATATTTTCTCTATTATAGATAACTATACCCTATTATAATGTAAATGTTCATTAAGACCGTTGCACATTTTGAATATCCTACACAAGTACAATTATTAAAAGTTTTATTTTATCTTTGTGCACAAAGTTCGTTTATTATATGCTAATCGTACTTAAAGTGTATTTAGATGAAAAATGATTACACATTCATTTTATGTTATTTGCGGCCAAGGCAGGATTCAAACCTTTAATTGCATGTATTTTACTCGTCCCGCCTCCCTGGAATTACCTTCCTTCCTATTGGCTAGTCAGCACTCTACACCTATGTGCGGCTGGCCTCCGCGTGACAGGTGGAGATACTGTCCACTATACTAACGAGGAATTGTGCATGTATGAGCTCGCCCCCAGCCAACGCCACTGCACCGACATCACTAAACAAAGCGTGGCTTTTTCTTACGCTGACCCAGCCCTTACGCCATAAAATACCGGATGGACCCATCATCAGCTGAAGTCGTTTCACTTTTCGAATGCTACACGATACAGGGGTCTTGGCGAGCGTAGTGGTTTACCACAGGGAGCGCACAGGTCCAGCGTCAGCTTCCTGTGTTGGTGGTATAGGGGTGAGCATAGCTGCCTTCCAAGCAGTTGATCCGGGTTAGATTCTGGGCCAACGCGTTTCCTTTGGTTTGGGCTGTGAGGGGGTGACGAAATGCAAATGGGCAGGTGTCGGCTCCCTAGATTACCCTTGGCGAGCGTAGTGGTTTATCTCAGGGAACGCACAGGCCCAAGGGCGTGGAGACACAGCTCGAGTTTCTCTTCATTATCGCATACATTTTTCGCCTTTTACTAAAGATTTCTGTGGAGGGGAATGTTTTGCAAGTGACCTGTATATTTGGAGGCTTTGATCACAGCAGAGCTACACCGGAATGTCAAGAACAGAGTGAACTTGGCCGGTCGCCAACACGCGGTGGGAGTATGCGCAACTGGTCACCTTTTGTATTGGGAGCCTTTGCGGTTCCTGCGTCACCGCGTCGTATTTATTTAGCCAGCATGGAAAGCCAGCACTTTTTTGTACGTTACGGGATCCAAACCCTGGACTTGCTCTCTTTAGTGCCGGGCCCAAACAAAGATCGCATCAGCCCAAACCTCTAGCCCGATCAGCAACTCATGTGCTTTGAGCATTCTTACTGACAGCGAAAGCCGGCATCATCCGCCTGCATTGGTGGAGTAGTGATGAGCATAGCTGCCTTCCAAGCAGTTGACCCGGGTTCGATTCCCGGCCAATGGATTTCCTTTGGTTTGGGCTGAAGTCAAAGCAGAACTGCTTCTGTAACCTCTGGCTGCACCAAAACCTTTTGGATGTGTCGTTCAGCAGCAGAAAAACACTAGCTCTCCCCGTCTTCCGCATGATAGGCGGAGATACTGTCCACTATACTAACGAGGAATAGTGCGTGTATGAGTTCGCCCCCAGCCAACGCCACTGCACCGACATCACTAAACAAAGCGTGGCTTTTTCTTACGCTGACCCAGCCCTTACACCATAAAATAGTCAAGTCAAGTCAAGTCAAGTCTGCTTTATTGTCAATTCTTCCAAGTGGGCAGGTGTCGGCACCGTAGATTACCCTTGGCAAGCATAGTGGATTACCACAGGGAGCGCTCAGGCCCAAGGGCGTGGAGACACAGCTCAAGTTTCTCTTCATTATCGCATAAATCTTTTGCCTTTTACTAAAGATTTCCGTGGAGGGGAACTTCTTGCGAGTGCCCTGTGTATTTGGAGGCTCTGATCACAGCAGAGCTACACTGGAATGTCAAGAACAGAGTGAATTTCGCCGACTGCCAACACGCGGTTGGAGGATGCGCAACTGGTCAACTTCCGTATTTGCAGCCTTTGCGGTTCCTGCGTCACATTTACTTAGCCAGCACGGAAAGAACGCGCTTTTTTGTACGTGTCGGGACCCAAACCCTGGACTTGCTCTCTTTAGTGCCGGGCCAAAAAAAATATCGCATCAGCTCCTCTAGCCCTATCAGTGACTCATGTGCTTTGAGCGTTCTTATTTACCGCGCAATCCGGCATCATCCACCTGTGCTGGTGGTATAGTGGTGAGCATAGCTGCCTTCCAAGCAGTTGTCCCGGGTTCGATTCCCGGCCAACGCATTTCCTTTGGTTTGGGCTGAAGTCAAAGCAGAATGCCTTCTGCAACCTCTGGCTGCACCAAAACGGCAGCAGACAAACACTAGCTCTCCCCGTCGGGGAATCGAACCCCAGTCTTCCGCATTTCCTTTGTTGAAGTCAAAGCAGAACTGCTTCTGTAACCTCTGTCTACACCAAAACGTTTTGGATGTGTCGTTCGGCAGCAGAAAAACACTAGCTCTCCCCATCTGGGAATCCAACCCCGGTCTTTCGCGTGACAGGCGGAGATACTGTCCACTATACTAACGAGTAGTTGTGCATGTATGAGTTCGCCCCCAGCCAACGCCACTGCACTGACATCACTAAACAAAGCGTGGCTTTTTCTTACGCTGACCCAGCCCTTACACCATAAAATACCGGATGGACCCATCATCAGCTGAAGGCGTTTCAATTTTGGAATGCTACACGATACAGGGGTCATTATTTGGACTCTTTTATTTCTTTAATTGTTTTCTCCAACTTCTCAGGTGGAGGCATGAGAAAGAGATTGCATTGCCTTCATTGGGCTTGTGGTTACTGGGCGACTGAAGGGACTTTTGTGACATTTACTCCTCCCATTTGGAGTGAGGGTGTGACGAAATGCAAGTGGCGTGGCTTTTTCTTACGCTGACCCAGCCCTTATACCATAAAATACCGGATGGACTCATCATCAGCTGAAGTCGTTTCACTTTTGGAATGCTACACGTTACAGGGGTCATTATTTGGACTCTTTTATTTCTTTAATTGTTTTCTCCAACTTCTCAGGTGGAGGCATGAGAAAGAGATTGCATTGCCTTCATTGGGCTTGTGGTTACTGGGTGACCGAAGGGACTTTTGTGACATTTACTCCTTCCGTTTGGAGTGAGGGGGTGACGAAATGCAAGTGGGCAGGTGTCGGCACTGTAGATTACCCTTGGCGAGGGTAGTGGTTTACCACAGGGAGCGCTCATGCCCAAGGGCGTGGAGACACAGCTTGAGTTTCTCTTCATTATTGTATAAATCTTTTACCTATTACTAAAGATTTCTGTGAAGGGGAACGTTTTGCAAGTGACCTGTGTATTTGAAGGCTCTGATCACAGCAGAGCTACACAGGAATGTCAAGAACAGAGTGAATTTGGCGGTCTGCCAACACACTTTGGGAGGATGGGCAACTTGTTGGTTGTATAGTGGTGAGCATAGCTGCCTTCCAAGCAGTTGTCCCGGGTTCGATTCCCCGCCAATGCATTTTCTTTGTTTTGGGCTGAAGTCAAAGCAGAACTGCTTCTGTAACCTCTGGCTGCACCAAAACGTTTTGGATGCGTCGTTCGGCAGCAGAAAATCTCTAGCTCTCCCCATCGGGGAAACCCCGGTCTTTCGCGGGACAGGCGGAGATACTCTCCACTACACTAACGAGGAATTGTGCATGTATGAGTTCGCCCCCAGCCTACGCCACTGCACCGACATCACTAAACAAAGCATGGCTTTTTCTTACGCTGACCCAGCCCTTACTCCATAAAATACCGGACGGACCCATCATCAGCTGAAGTCGTTTCACTTTTGGAATGCTACACGTTACAGGGGTCATTATTTGGACTCTTTTATTTGTTTAATTGTTTTCTCCAACTTCTCAGATGGAGGCATGAGAAAGAGATTGCATTGCCTTCATTGGGCTTGTGGTTACTGGGCGACCGAAGGGACTTTTGTGACTTTTACTCCTCCCATTTGGAGTGAGGGGGTGACGAAATGCAAGTGGGCAGGTGTCGGCACCCTAGATTACCCTTGGCGAGCGTAGTGGTTTACCACAGGGAGCGCTCGGGCCCAAGGTGTGGAGACACAGCTCGAGTTTCTCTTCATTATCGCATAAATCTTTCACCTTTTACTAAAGATTTCTGTGGAGGGGAACTTCTTGCAAGTGACTTGTATTTTTGGAGGCTCTGATCACAGCAGAGCTATACTGGAATGTCAAGAACAGAGTGCATTTGGCCGACTGCCAACACGCGGTGGGAGAATGTGCAACTGCTCAACTTCTGTATTTGCAGCCTTTGCGATTCCTGCGTCACATTTATTTAGCCAGCACGGAAAGACAGCGCTTTTTTGTACGTGACGGGACCCAAACCCTGGACTTGCTCTCTTTAGTGCCGGGCCAAAAAAAATATCGCATCAGCTCCTCTAGCCCTATCAGTGACTCATGTGCTTTGAGCGTCCTTACTGACTGCGCAAGCCAGCATCACCTGCCTGCGTTGGTGGTATAGTGGTGAGAATAGCCGCCTTCCAAGCAGTTGACCTGGGTTCGATTCCCAGCCAATGCATTTCCTTTGGTCTGGGCTGAAGTCAAAGCAGAATTCCTTCTGTAACCTCTGAGTGCACTAAAAGCTTTTGGATGTGTCGTTCGGCAGCAGAAAATAGCTCTCCCCGTCGGGGAATCGAACGCCGGTCTTACGCATTCGGGAGTCGAAAATAGTTGAACTTAACTTCCCTTTAACTTTTCCCATTCATTCTCTATGGTAGTGCTTAACACTACGGATGCAATACACTTTTGGCCACACGTCGTTGGCCACACGTAGACTTCATGGCGCTGTTTCGTCTTTTCCGTGGCGGGGAATTTAAGAAGTGCGGTGTCATCTGTCAATCATTCGTGTTCGTAGTGGAGGAGGGGAGACCCGTTTTACGATCGGAGAGGTATTTGTTTACAGAATTGCCAGATCAAAAAAACTTTTGTTTTGTACAACAAATATTTACTGTCTAAACTACCTTAAGACAGATTTTACCTATGGTGACTGCTGTTTTTAAATAACGCAATTAAGCTGACAAACCGAGAATGTAAGTTGAATGCTATACTTTAGCAATACTAACTTACTGTATTGCATATACATCATCATTAATATATTTTATCATTTAAATTGCATGTATATTATCATGTAATCGTATTGTTAATTGGGGAAGTCGTGGCCTAATGGTTAGAGAGTCGGACTCTATAGATTTGAATATTAGAAATGTGTAAGTGTGTTATGTGTAAACCAGGTTAAAGAGATGGGTCTTTAATCTAGATTTAAACTGACAGAGTGTGTCTGCCTCCCGAACAATGTTAGGTAGGCTTTTCCAGAGTTTGGGAGCTAAATAGGAAAAGGATCTGCCGCCCGCAGTTGATTTTGATATTCTAGGTATTATCAAATGGCCAGAGTTTTGAGAACCCAGTGGACGTGGAGGACTATAATGCAGTAAGAGCTCGCTCAAATACCGAGGTGCTAAACCATTCAGGGCTTTATAAGTAATAAGCAAGATTTTAAAATCTATACGATGTTTAATAGGTAACCAGTGCAGTGTTGACAGAACCTGGCTAATATGTCATGCTTCCTGGTTCTAGTAAGAACTCTAGCTGCTGCATTTTGGACCAGCTGGAGTTTGTTTATTAAGCGTGCAGAACAACCACCCAATAAAGCATTACAATAATCTAACCTTGAGGTCATGAACTCATTAATTAACATTTCTGCATTTGACATTCAGAGCATAGGTCGTAATTTAGATATATTTTTGAGATGAAAAATGCAGTTTTACAAATGCTAAAAAAGTGTCTTTCTAAGGAAAGATTACTATCATATGCAGTGGACTTACAGTAAAACTGATACAAATTTGGGACCAAAAATTATTCAGACCGAGTTTGGGAAAAAAAACTGAAGTTCAGGTGTGCATGAAGCTTGGTGACAGCATGCGCAGGAGACTACAGGCTGTCATTGAGGCTAAAGGTTGCCCGACTAAGTATTGATAGTTGTGTAAATACTATCATACTAACAGCTGTCTGAATAATTTTTGGTTGATTGTAATCCATAACATACCTTTCTATCAAAGTTATCTAACATTATCAAGCTGAATTTGTTCTGACACACTTTAACTCTGAGTTTCTGTCATATTTTCTATCCATTCAGTTTATTATATTTTATTACCATTTTCTAAACTATAGTGAATAAACTGTGATAATGTGAGAAATGTTGAAGGTGTCTGAATA
>NW_015544231.1:1001548-1005975 GCF_001515605.1 Sinocyclocheilus anshuiensis
TATCGGTACTCGGTATCGGCAAGTACCATAAATAAAAGTATTGGTACCGGGCGAGTACTGGAAAAAGTGGTATTGGTGCATCCCTAATCTGAATATTGTAGAGATCAAGAGTAAAGTATTTATTGGTAATACAAATATTATACAAAATAGAATCTCAAATAATTATATTAAGAATATACTTAATAATATTGTTTATCTTCCAGCTCACTTTTTCTGAACTTCTGAATTTGTAGATGTGAATTGGCGTAAAGCTTGGTGAACAGTGGACAAATTCTATATTAATAACAAAATAAAAGAGGCTTCTTTTAAACTAATGCACAGAATATATCCAGTAAAACATGTACTTGAATACTTTAAATTAGATATTGAGTACTCTTGTGATTTCCGTAAAGGTGAAAAGGAAACTATTTTTCATTTATTTTTTCATTGTATACATACATATTTTGGATTATATGGAGCTTTTTATTAAGAAGAAATGTAAAATTTCTCTGCAGTCGAGTGGTTTTAATGTAATAATACACTTAAATGATCATGGATTTGAGAAAGATAATGCATATTTCATACAATTGTTAATTTTAATGGGAAAGTTTCATATTCATAAAATGAAGTGGTCAGGCTCCAAACCAAATTTTTCTCATTTTATAAACAATTTCAAGCTTTATTTTCAATGTCCTGTGTAACTGCACAAGTAAAAAGGCTATTCAAACTTATAATATTGTAAGCAGGTATGCTATTGTATAAAGTGAGGCCCTTTAAAAAAAAAAAATATATATATATATATATATATTTATTTATTGATTGATTTATTTTTTACTGTTACTGTCCTCAGGCACTATTTCATTTATAAATGTTCATTTTTTAACGTTTATCGTTTATTGTTTTTTGTTTTACATTTGAATATTTCTCATTGTACTGTTCTGATGTAAGTCATTAATAACAATAACAACAACAACAACAATAATAGTAATTAATAAAGAAGTCAGCGCAGTCAGAGGTAAGAAACTGCGTCCGACTGCGCCATCCACATGGCGGTTCTGCACAGATTTTGCTCATCTCAAACAAGCCTTCTCTCTCTCACCTGACTGCGCTGACTAAAAGGCACGATGGTGATACAGTGTCAGTTCCTAACGCAACGTAATGCTCTCCAGACAGCACACATACAAGAGCAAGATGCTCCTTGATATTTTGTTCTCTTCAAAATGTTTGATTTTAAACTCTGATATGATGTTTTCATGACTATTCCCAAACACTATGACAGTGCATTGTCTGTGTTGAATAGATTATTGTTGCAATTATGTACATGGATAAGCTATTTAAAACGAACACTGCAATATTCCATAAAAATAAGAATGTAAATGTTTAATTCATGGTGACTATAAGCTTTCTCGCAACAAGCGGTTTTCTGCTCTGAAAGTACACGTAACATTATTGATAGTGAGGGAAATAGTCAACCCAATCTGGCAACCCTAGGAAGCACTTTGTGTGTTTTCCCACATGTGGGAGTCACATGAAATCGGACACTTTCCTCAGCGCGAAGGACGCTAGACGATGGATTGAGGCAAGAATATATTTGCTCTGTACACAGAACGCAGAGAAAAACATTGCGTAGATCTAATGTCTGTAGAGCTCGGCAATAAAAACGAAACATAAAGTTGAACTCACGGAACTTTGCACTGCTCTCTCTCCTCCAGTGAGCATCAGCTTGAGCGAGAACCTGCGTCTCTCATCCCACTGGACTGCGGTAATGACACAAACGGCTTGTTTCTTCTGGTGATGTGATGTAGCTCAGAGTTGACAGATTGAATGTTTTATGTACGTTCTGTATTAATCTAGATGGATGTCTTCGTATTCTTTCCTCAATATTGTGGAATTGTCTTTCTGCTTCGTGACCGAAAAGTGGTTGTGATAAAAACAGGTTCTGTATTTTCTGTTAGTGCACGTCTTAAGTAGCCTAATAGATAAACTGCAATTCTGCAGAAATGTTTGCATTTGTCTGCTATTGGAATGTCACCACTTTTCATCTCTTGCCTAGATTTAATGAACTCATAGTATATAGAGGAGATGTATTAGGGATCTATTATAGGTATTATATTCTTGTTGCACCAGTGCTAGTCGTTTGAGATACAACTATGGTTTTGGATGACAGTGAGTGGTGCAGAGATGTCACCCTTTTTTCTTAATACATAATAGTGCAGTAAGATGCACATACATGCATACATATACATGTAAAAAACCCTTTGGTTTAACTTGGATCGTAATTGCAGATTTTAGCAATGCCATGCAGTGCCATGAATGTAGAATGTAACGTTTTCTGCTATGCAATGTATGGGATGAGCAAGACATAGGCCAGTCTACATAACCCCAGTTCACAAATATTTAGCCCAGAATGCTCCTATCCTATGGCATGGCTAAGTGGGGTCATTTACCATAATTACTGATGAACCTGTCCTCTCTTAGAAGTCACTGTGACGATGCTGACTATTGTTATTTAACTTTAGTTGGATACAGAATGCTGCAACAAATATATGCAACTTCTCATGTAAGATGCAGTCAAATGAAAAAAGACAAATATTAGAGACAGATGTGGGAACAGAGAGAAAAGGAGGTTTGCAGAGCAGTGAGGTTGGCTCACTTTTTTCATGGTCTCCATTATCCAGTAGATTTACAGTAATCTGAGTTGCATAGCAGCCACATGAGCTCACAGTGCTGTCCACACTTTGTGCCAAACTGTCAGTGTGCACTTGTATAATCAGAGAGACCAGATAGAGTGCTTTTTAATGACATTTTCAAACTGGCCTCTGTTTGTTTTGTAAGAAGTAGACAGTGGTTACAATGGCCATTCAAGCAGAAGTGGATTTGTCAAACTTTTCTTTTGTTTGAGATTTCTTCTCATAGAAACAATGCGGCAGCATTGCGGTGATGGAGAATAGACCTGTTTTTAATTATATTATAATGTTACAACATGCACTATATTAATTAAGATTGTGATAATGTTTAATCAACAATATGTTCTTTTGTGTATATTTCCTTTAAGGAAAGTTATTAGTTTAAATGTAATTAATTATCATACCTCACAAATGTAGCACAAACCTTGCAAATGTATGACAATTTTATGCATATATTTAGTATTTTTATACAACAAACACAGTGAATAATAGGCCTAGTAGTTTTATAATTCTGTTTTTCATCATTACAGAAGAAAGCAAATAGTAGGTCTGCTTATTCTTCAATGATTAATCAATGTTTAATGACAATTTAGAAAATAATTATCACTTACTAATATCCATATTTAATAATATTGGTAATTGTTTTTGAAATTTTGGGTGATCAGATGGGTTTGTAAAGAATACGATTATTTGCCTATCATACAGCCTTATAAACAATACCTTTTTAAAACACTAAAGTAGAGTAAAGGTGTATTCCGTAGTTTGATGCGAATTACAAAAGGTTTTACACATTTAAAAATAAATAGTATTATTGTGAAGAGTCATCTGAATGGTGTACACTCATTTGAGATGGAGACTGTACTCAAAATTGTTTTGTATAAAAAAGTTTACCCCTTCAGTGTATTTCATTATTATATATTTCACTGCTAAAATGCTGTTAAACATCCAAGACAATCCTTGCACTCATTGGTTGCTGCCTCTGTAGATACACTAGCAGTGCAAACAAACAAACAAATACATAAATAAAGAGCGTAAAAAACGAGGGTCATTTACAGAGATTGAAATGAACTTATCCAGTTAAAGGGATAGTTCACCCAACAATGAAAATGTGATGTTTATCTGCTTACCCCCAGGGCATCCAAGATGTAGGTGACTTTGTTTCTTCAGTAGAACACAAACGAAGATTTTTAACTCAAACCGTTGCAGTCTGTCAGTCCTATAATGTCAGTGGATGGGAATCACGGCTTTGAGAGTCAAAAAACATACACAAACAAAACCAAATGAAACCCTGTGGCTCGTGACGATACATTGATGTATAAAGACATGAAACGATCGGTCTGTGTTAGAAACTGAACAGTATTTATATCGTTTTTTTTACCTCTGATTTACTGCAATGTCCAAACTGTCCTGAGCATGTCCTGAGCGCGTTCGCGTCTTCTTCTTCAGGTGGCACGTGACACATCTTCTTTTTCTTGCTTTACGGCAGATCGCAGTCTTATAAGTGCATTACCGCCACCTATCTCTCAAGTGGACCATTGACACTCCTAATTGAGATTGTAGATAGAGTGTCAATGGTCCATTTGAGAGATAGGTGGCGGTAATGCACTTATAAGACTGCGATCTGCCGTAAAGCAAGAAAAAGAAGATGTGTCACGTGCCACCTGAAGAAGAAGACGCGAACGCGCTCAGGACATGCTCAGGACAGTTTGGACATTGCAGTAAATCAGAGGTAAAAAAAACGATATAAATACTGTTCAGGTT
>NW_015544231.1:1006002-1009582 GCF_001515605.1 Sinocyclocheilus anshuiensis
CAGAGGTAAAAAACAATATAAATACTGTTCAGTTTCTTGCACAGACAGATCGTTTCGTGTCTTTACACATCACTGTATCGTCACGAGCCGCAGGGTTTAATTTGGTTTTGTTTGTGTATGTTTTTTTTTACTCTCAAAGCCGTGATTCCCATTCACCTCCATTATAAGACTGACAGAACGCAATGGTTGGAGTTCAAAATCTTCGTTTGTGTTCTACTGAAGAAACAAAGTCACCTACATTTGGATGCCCTGGGGGTAAGCAGATAAACATCACATTTTCGTTTTTGGGTGAACTATCCTTTAAATACATTTACTGTGTTGAAGCCCACAGTTTCAGAATTGCAGAGAGAATACTATTTAAAAGGTTTTAGGTATGATACAGTATGTTCATCCATTTTTTACACCGCAAACAGGTCTGGTTTATGATATTAAATATTCAGCCCTGGGTTAGTAATTAGAAATGTATTCATCCTGCTGTGCTTCTTACACTGTGGTAATTATTATTATTATTATTTACAAGTCTTTAATTATCATTATATAGTATATAGAATTTTAGCAGGGGATGTGGATCTAATTTGAATCAAATTCAGATGCTTCTTTATGTGTGATTTTGTACTTACACTGCCAGTCAGAAGTTTGGATGCACCTTCTTCTTTAGCAGATTGTCTTCATTTTTATTATTTTCAGCATTGTACATTAATACTGAAGTCATACAAACTGTGAAAGAGCATGTATGGAATTATGAAGTAAACAAAAACAAAATGTATAACGGCCCAGTTTTATATTTTAAGATCATCCAAAGTAGCTACATTTATCTTTGATGACAGCTTGGCACACTTATGACGTTCTCTCGTCAGATTTGTGGGGTTGTCATCTGGAATGGTTTTCATTTCACAGGTGTGCCTTGACAAATGTTCATTTGTGAAATTTCTTGCCTTCTTAATGTGCTTTAGACCATCAGTTGTCTTGTGCAGAGGAAGGGTGGGTACAGAGACAATAGCCCTATTAGTGCTACTACGACTACTGTACAAATTCATATCATGGCAAGAAACACTCAGTTAAGAAAAGAGAAAAGACAGCCCATCATTACTGTGAGACATGAAGGTCAGTCAGTCCAAAAAAATCTCAAGAACTTTGAATTTATCCCCAAGTTCTGTCACCAAAACCATGAAACGCTAAGATGAAACTGGCTGTCCTGAGGAGCGTCCCAAGAAATGGTGACCAATACCTCTGTTGCAGAGGATATGTTTATTAGAATTACCAGCCTCAGAAACCACCTGTTGACAGCACCTCAGATTACAGCTCAACATTACAACATATTTCAAAATCCACTGTTCAGGGGAGACTGTGTGAGTCAGGCCTTCAGGGCCCAATTGCAGCAAAGAAACCATTACTTCGGAAGAACGACAAGCTACAAGCTTGGGCCAGGAAACGCAAGGAATGGACATTAGATCATTTGAGATGAGATTTTTGGTTCTAACCACCGTGTCTTTGTTAGACGTAGAGAGGGTGAGTGGACGGTTCCTGAATGTGTACCTCATGAGGCTGACTGGAAGAATGCCACAAGTGTGCAAAGCTGTCATCAAAGCAAATGGTGGCTACTTTGAAGAAAACATTCTGGGTTATTTACCATGTTTTGTTGACTATTATATTGAATAAGAAGGTGTGTCCAAACTTTTGACTGGTAGTGTATGTTGATGAACTCTTTGCAATTGTTTCCATTTCCATTAGTATTTATGAGAAAGTCAAACAGTACTCTTGAAGTGAAAATATGACCAATTATATGTTAAAATTGTATCCCTGCAAACAAGTCTGCACTGGCCCTTTACGGGCCCACTTAGGGCTGCCAGCGCATGGCCCCTGAGAATTTTTACATCGATTAATCGATTGAATAATTGGTAGAATATTCGATTACTAAAAAAATCGATAGCTCCAGCCCTAGAACAAACGGACTACAAACTGACTACAAACACCACGAGAGACAGGAAGTGACATTAAAGTCCAAGACAAGTTGTTGTATGGGCCCCATTGGTTTTTGGTCATGTCGACGCTTAACCATTTGCAGGTTTTGTTCTTTGGTCTTTTTGTGCTGTTTTTGGCTGACGTTAATAAAGTGACTTCTCCCGAGATGGCTTTGCAATTTTCTTCTGCTCAACTTAGAACTTTAAAAGGATCTCTCCGCTTGGCTCCGGACACTTATAAATGGTGTGAACAACTTGGAATTTTACGCCGACCCCGCTACATACACAGTTCATGGAAGAAACTTTGGACTTATCACTGCTCGTCTTCAAATAATATTCCGGTTATCTGTACCAACACCCGTGCTTTTAGAAAAACACAACAAGAAAATCGTGTAATCAACTTTGGAAATCTGAGACCATTACGCTTTGATCCCATCCTTGGAAACTGCAATATTGCATCTTCAGATATGCGATGTGCGCTATTGAACACTCGCTCTTTAACTGATAAAGCATCAGTGCTAAATGACATTATCATTGACGCGAATCTGGACATGCTACTTTTGACAGAAACCTGGCAGGTGCCCAATGACTTTTTCAATTTAAACCTCTTAACACCACCAGGGTACATCTATTTCTCTCAAACTCGTCTCCATCGTAGAGGTGGAGGGTTGGCTGTAGTTTGTCATGAGAGTATCAAAATATCTAAGATTGAGTTCCATGAAGTTGCATCTTTTGAATATCTTGGATCTTATATATACATCTGGCTTATGTAATATTCTTGTTAGTGGAACTGATTTTGCTTTTTCAGCTTTTTTATTTTTTTTTAAATACTCATCTCTCGCCTTTCTGATATCGGTATCACTGGTTCAGCTCTTTCCTGGCTCATTTCCTACATCAGTGATAGAAAATATTATATCACCATACAAGGGTATAAATCTACCACTGCTCCAGTTTCACAGGGTGTTCCTCAAGGTTCAGTTCTTGGTCCACTTCTGTTTATCATTTATATGTATCCACTTGGTGACATCATATGCATGCATGGACTTCAATTTCATTGCTATGCTGATGACATTCAAATTTACCTAACCACCAGCTCTGATAGGTCATCACTGCCAGACTCACTTACTGCTTGCATCAGGGATATCAAGCATTGGATGTCCTTGAATTTCCTTCAACTAAATAATAACAAACCTGAAATATTGATGATTGGCTCTTCTACCTCAGTCAAAAGGATTGACCTGTCCTTTGAAATTGACGGGGTTCATGTTAAGCCTGCTTCATCTGTCCGTAATCTTGGTGTCTTATTTGACTCATCTCTATCTTTTGCCTCTCATATTTCTTCTGTTGTTAAAACCTCTTTTTTCCATCTTCGTAATATTGCACGTCTTCGATCTTCTCTAACTCTAGCTGATGCTGAAATCTTAATTCATGCATTAATCACATCACGTCTGGATTATTGCAATGCTCTATTTCTTGGTCTGCCTAAAAAACTTATTGCAAGGTTACAGTATGTTCAAAACTCAGCAGCAAGAGTTCTCACCTCCACCAGGCGTTCTGCTCACATTACTCCTCTACTGCATGATCTTCACTGGCTACCTGTGGCATCACGTATTCACTTT
>NW_015544231.1:1010110-1013999 GCF_001515605.1 Sinocyclocheilus anshuiensis
CTCATCTCTATCTTTTGCCTCTTATTTGACTCGGTGTCTTAAAACCTCTTTTTTCCATCTTCGTAATATTGCATGTCTTCAATCTTCTCTAACTCTAGCTGGTGCTGAAATCTTATTTCATGCATTAATCACATCACGTCTTGATTATTGCAATGCTCGATTTCTTGGTCTGCCTAAAAAAACTTATTGCAAGGTTACAGTATGTTCAAAACTCAGCAGCATGAGTTCTCACCTCCACCAGGCGTTCTGCTCACATTACTCCTCTACTGCATGATCTTCACTGGCTACCTGTGGCATCACGTATTCACTTTAAGATATTACTTCTAACGTTTAAGGCATTAAATGGTCTTGCGCCTCCATATCTGTCTGACCTACTGTACTCCTATTCTCCTGCCCAGTCTCTCAGATCATCTGAGCTTGGTCTTTTGTCCATTCCTCGTTTTCGGCTGTCCACTGTAGGTGGTAGGTCATTTAGTGTTAATGCTCCTAAATTATGGAATTCGCTACCCCTTACACTTCGCAATATATCATCTTTACATCTACATTCAAGACTCAGCTAAAAATGTATCTTTTTAATATGTATTTTGGATAATGTGGCCTTATGTGTTTGTATTGTGTATGTGGGTGTGCAAATGTTTTGTTTAGCACTATATAAAGTGACCTTGAGCTATGGAAAAGCGCTATATAAATAAAACTTCTTCTTCTTCTTCAATGTCCTTCAAAAAGGTCTCTTCCGTATAATGGATAGATAAAATAATGTTAAGTAAAATTACGCTATATAAATAAAACTTCTTCTTCTTCTTCAATGTCCTTCAAAAAGTTCTCTTCCGTATAATGGATAGATAAAATAATGTTAAGTAAAATTAAAAAGTCCAAAGCATTCTTGCACTGGATGTGCTGGTCTCGGCCTCATTGTCAGCTGCAGTCATGTCCTCATCTCATGTATAAAACACCTGTGATTCACAACTACTGTACTTGCTAAGGAGCTCGCATTCACCTAAAGTAGCCTTGTTGACTTTTTTTTTTGATTGCTTGAAAGAAAATACAAAATACCAAGTAAACAACAGTAAGAATAATCTTAATACAATTCAAGAAGTCCAAATAGCAGCATAACAAAAAACATAGATAAACAAAATAAACATAATTGGAAAATTAAGAAAGAATACATTTGAAATAAATACATGTATACATACAGAAATAAAATACAACACAAGAGACTTGATCATCAATACCTTCAAAAGATTACATAGTTTAAGGGCTTTTCTATGACACATGAGTTTTAAGGATTTGAAGAAGACCATTAAATCTTTCTGGAAAAGTAAAAAGTGGTGGTGGTGGGGGGTGGGGGGTTTATTAAAGAATCTGCATTTATGAAAAGCCTTGGTGACAAGTTTGGGTGAGTAAGTGCAAAACTCATAAGAACTAGTACTTTCGGTGCCCTGTAATAGGCAGTATCACGTCTTTTGTAGCAGAAATAAACTGCTGCAGAAAAAGCTAGGTGCCATGCAAAATGTAATGTTTAACTGCAACACTCATTACAAATGTAATGGAGTAAAGAGTACATAAACTCATTCAAAAATGTAGTTACATAGGGAATAAAAGTTGCTAAAATCTTTGATACTCATTAAAACTACAAAGTATCCAAAAATATACTCAAGTACAGTAATTAATTACATTTACTCAAATACTTCACACCTCTGAACAGAACCAGATAGTTCAAGCGTTGTGCACCCTCTGTATCACATACATTACACCACAGTTACCATTCTTAGACAATAACATCAACATTCTTCATGAGAAGGAAAGAGTTTTTCACACTTGCCTTTACTACAGGTTATTGTCATTCCAAACCCGCTGCTAGCCCTGGGTAAACAAATATTTCACTATAATACCAAAAGGGAGTTAGCACCACTTTTTACTTGGTGTTATAGAGCTCTGTTTAGCACCGATTTTCACTGTTACCTCCACATTGTGGTGTTAAACATGTCAAATGTGAAATTAAATTAAATTAAATTCAAGTTCATTTGTATAGCGCTTTTCAGAATCAGAATCAGAATAAGCTTTATTGCCAGGTATGTTTACACATACGAGGAATTTGTTTTCGTGACAGAAGCTTCCACAGTGTAACAGAATGACAGTGACAGAACAAAAAACACAGTTAATAAAAAATAAAAATAAATAAAGAATAAAAAATAGAACAAGTAAATAAGGAATAAAAATATACAAATCGACAAGAAGCTGAAGTATTATACGCTGTAGAATCTACATTTGTTATTGTATTTCTGATGTTATCTATTTTATCAGTGAAGAAATGATGCTATGTTGGAATGTTACGGCAGGATGCTTAGCTACAAATATCCAATCAGAAATCGAAAAGAACGTGCCTCATATCACAAGCTTTGCACAGTCTCAGAAGCCCTGCATTCTGGGTTCATATAATTGTTATCAGTGCTGTCAATCTATAAAAAAAAATTTACTAATTAATCACACATTTTTTTTTCGGAAATTAATCGTCATTAATCACCATTAATCCCACCTAACACTAAAGTTTTTAAATATACTTTTATTTTGCAATTTCACATCCAGTCTTCAAATTAATGTAGAAACAACATAAAGACAGTATATTACATTCTGATTCTGGCAAAATATCAGTGCTGGTACTACTAGAGCTCGGTACTGCGTTTGACACTATCAAGTCATAACATACTTCTAGAGAGACTGGAAAACTGGGTTGGACTTTCTGGGATGGTTTTAAACTGGTGCAGGTCATACTTAGAAGGGAGAGGTTATTATGTGAGTATAGGAGAGCATACAATGCATTGATGAAATTAACAGTTGGATGTGCCAAATTTTTCTTCAGTTAACAAGGAGAAAACTGAAGTCATTGCATTTGGAAACAAAGATGAAGTTCTTAAGGTGAATGCATACCTTGACTCTAGGGGTCAAACAACTAAAAATCAAGTCAAGAATCTTGGTGTAAGAAATTGATAGATGAGAAGATGACAACGTTGGAAGGTCGATTGGACGCACTTGATGTGGCGATGGCTAAGTTGCAGTCTGAACAAACGGGCTTTAAGCAAAAGAGGGTGGAGATGGATGGGGCGCTAAATGATATGGACCGACCGGCGCGTCTGAGAAACGGAAAAGACGTGTCAAGAACTGCATACTGAGAATAAATCTTTGTGGGCTAAGTTGAATAACTTGGAAGGCCGATCGCGAAGGCTAAACTTAAAATTTGTAGGAATAAATGAGGGAGAGGAACAGGGCCGCACTTCGCAGTTCATCTCGGACTTGATTACGGAGTTATTCGGCCGCGATCACTTCCCGAAGCCCGTTAAAATTGATCGTGCGCACCGTGGGTTCTGAGAATGTCTGTTTGATTGTTATATTAATGATTGTTAAAAAAATGAGGGAATGAATATTAATTTTGTCAGTTGGAATGTACGAGGAATGGGGCACCGGATAAAATGTGGCAAAGTGTTTGCACATTTAAAATCTTTATCAGCTGATATAATTTTTCTTCAGGAGACCCATATTAGACCTAATTGACAGCTACGACTTATGCCCGGTTCAGACTACACGATTTTAGCCCGATTTTGCCACGATTTGCTTGACGTAGGGTGTCGTGGGGATTCGTAAACGACAATGGGCGCCGGTATGCAAGATTCCATTGTTTCAGCTCGTGTAGTGTGTCATAGTGGATGACAACCGTTTCCGCCTGAGGATTGAACTCGCAACCTTTGTGTTATGAGTCTGACTCTCTAACCATTAGGCCACGACTTCCCCCCTAAGTCTTCTTAATTGTGATCAGAAGGTGATTGCTAAGATTTTGACTATTCGTTTAAACAAACATATAGACTCACTAATTCATTCCGTCCAAACCGGTTTC
>NW_015544231.1:1014512-1022778 GCF_001515605.1 Sinocyclocheilus anshuiensis
GAAAGAGAGATGATGGTGCTGCTAGGTGGAATTATGAGATGGAGGAAAGGTTCGTGGAGCTGTGGCAACAGTACTCCTGCCTGTATGATGTGTCATTGAGGGACTACCATGACAGAACAAAGAAAGAAAAATGCTGGCAAACTATAGCGGAAGCGCTTCAGCAATGTTTACACTCTTGTTTTCGGAAGTCAGTCGCTAGTTCTGCCTTCTCGACGAATGGTCGGGAAGCAACGTGTAGTCTGACATGTTTCTTGTCTGCGACATGACAAGATTTTAGGAGTCAAAATCGTGAAATCTGACACAGTGACTATCGTGACCAACAAAAATATTGTGTAGTCTGAACCCGGCATTAGGGCAAATTGGATTTCTCAAGTATATCAAGCCACTTTTTCCTCTAAAGCAAGAGGTGTGGCTATTCTTTTCAAAAAATCGATTTCATTCCGTTCCCATTCAGTGATAACGGATCCAGCTGGTAGATATATTATTGTGTCAGGATATATTAACAATTTTCCTATTACGTGTGTCAATGTGTATGGGCCCAACATGGATGATCCAGCTTTTTTCAGGAGACTATTTGGGCTTATTCCAGAGACCAGTACTGCTAACGTAATAATCGCGGGGGATTTTAATTGCTATTTAGATTCTTATCCATTTTGGTTTTAAACAGTCTTAATTAAATCCATTAATTTTGTGGATGTGTGGAGGCTATTGAACCCCACTGGTCGGGATTACTCTTTTTTTTCTCATGTTCACAAATCCTACTCTCGTATCGACTACTTCATTATTGACTCCAAACTTATGCAGGGGGTTGTCCATTCAAAATATCATAACATTTTAATTTCGGGTCATAGCCCGGTTTCGCTGAGTTTAAGTTTATCCTTACCAAAGGTCCAATATTGCTGGCGTTTTCATCCTCATTTGCTCATGGATAAACAGTTTTGTTAACCTGTCTGTGGGAAACTTGGAAAGTGGTTATGAGAGGACATATTATTGCTTTTGAATCTTCCCGCAAGGAGGAAAGATGTAAGCGGTTATCCGAGATCGAATCTATTCTTCCTTCCTTGGAACAAGTTTTTCGACAGTCTAAAGCGCAATCTGACCTCACTGCGATTTTTAAAACTGAAATATGAATATAATTCTATTTTGAGTGATCAGGTCTCTAATTTATTACTGAAGCTTAAACAGAAACAGTTGAAACTCAGTGATAAAGCGGATTGTCTTCTTGCTCGTCAGATGAAGGGGGCGCAGGCTAGCCGCGCCATTCATCAAATAAGAGTACGTAATGGGGATTTGGTAACACATCCTAAAGAGATTAATGACTGTTTTGCAGAATTTTACAGGCAGCTCTATTCTTCAAATTGCTCAGGGATGAGTGAGGTGGGGCATAGCTTTCTCATTAAAGTGAATTTTCCAAAGATCAGCGATAGTGCTAAAAAGGAATTAGAGGAACCATTTAGTCTTTGTGAAGTTTTGGAAGCGATTAACTCCCTTGCTAAGGGGAAAGCTACAGGCCCAGATGGGTATGGCGTGGAATTCTATAAAGCAAATGCATCTGTATTGTCCCCTCTGCTGCTTCGTATGTTAAATCACTCTATTGAGTTGGAAAAGTTCCCTGATTCTTTATATGAAGCATATGTGTGTCTTTTGAGGAAAAAAGATAGAGATGATACTGTGCCCGCAAATTATAGACCAATAAGTCTTCTTAATTGTGATCAGAAGGTGTTTGCTAAGATTTTGACTATTCGTTTAAACAAACATATAGACTCACTAATTCATTCCGGCCAAACAGGTTTCATCCCAGGGACTTGCCATGCGTTATTAGCCTATTCATTATGTAGCCTAAACAAGGCTTTATACGTCACTCATGTTCTAATATCTGTGTAAAATTGCGGTAAAGTCATCTCAGCTTTCGCGAGCATCAGAAACTGCACACGATCACAGAATGCATTACACCCCACCCAGCTGATTTTACAAATGGTCATATATAGAGGCTCGTTCAGTAGGTAACATCTCATTAGCTGCAATCTTGTGGTCAAAATCTATATCGCTGCGCAAGATTCAATGTAAGAATGTTATTGTTCTTAATTCTATTAAAATTTTAAATCAAATAAAGACTGTGTTAAAGATCAAACATCCCTCCATTTACCTACCTATCTGTAATAATTATGATTTTTTTACCCGGACAACTTGATACAGTGTTTACATTTTGGAGGGACAAAGGACTTAGTTCGGTTAAAGATTTCTATTTAGAAAATGAATTGGCCACCTCTGAATATCTATATAAAACTTTTGATCTCTTGCAGTCACACTTTATTCGCTATCTACAAGGTGCGTCATTTTATCAAACACTCCTTTCCTCAGCTTCAGAAATTACCTTTAGATCATGACATACATAGGCTTTTGAGACTGTCGCCATTGGAGAAACATTTAGTATCTAAATTTATATCTATGTTTGTCTCTCACACTTCAATCTCTACAGCGCACCTTAAAGATGCTTGGGAGAGGGATTTAGGAAAGGATATCTCGGCCTCTACTTGGGAGGAGGGGTTGAGACGAATTCACTCTTGCTCTATTAATGTGAGACTACAACTTATACAATTTAAAGTGATGCACAGATTACATTATACTAAAGCTAAACTTAATAGGTTGTGTTGGTGAAATGATGGGGTTGTGTGACGTTGTTCCAGAGAGGATTGTAAAGGGCGGGTTTTAGTGAAACCTGAGGGCGAGTCAAATTAGACAAACTTGGGGGGGCTGCATGTCCTAAAAGGTTGAAACCCCCTGATCTAAATGTATGCTACTATGGAAGACCAGTGGTTAATTTTAATAAAACACAAACAGTCAGAATAATTAAATTTCACCATATAAAAATGAGGTAATAAATATTTGAAATGTATTGTGATAATTATCAACATCGACTGATATGAAAAAATGTATTGTGATATTTTTTTGGTCATATCACCTGGCCCTATATGACAAAGATTTCTACTATGAAGCAGTTCTCCAGTGTGTATGTGTTTAGTCACTTTCTTCTTTCAGACAAATCCAATCAGATTTATATTAAAAAAAATTTCTTGCTCTTCCAAGCTTTATAATGGCATGGGCGGGTGTTATTGTTCAACAGTCCAAAAGTAGTCAAATAATCCATCCATATTAAAACGTGCATCACACGGCCCCGGGGGGTGAATAAAGGCCTCCTGTAGTGAATCGATGCATTTTTGTAAAAAAAAAAAAATCCATATTTAAAACATAAATATAAATAAATCTGCTAACTGTTGTATGTGCGTTCACGATAGACTGCCTTTCCGGCGGATGCCGCCGGACGTATGCGTAGCGCATGCACGTGTGAGTCTCGCAAAAACCAACGTTTGTTCACAGGAGCAAAGGAAGCAAAGCTTCCTTATTTTACCAAAGGAAAACCAGTCTCCTCTTGGCTTATATCAAAAAAAACATTTTTCTTTACAAACCCTCGTTTTGTGCTTCTAATCCATGACCGGTGTTTTGTTCTCTCTCTGTCACGCTTCCGTGTTCGTCACAAATCACCGGCGCGTGCACTTGCCATACGTCCGACGTCATCCGCTGGACCAGCTTCTGCCTACAACGGTCAGCAGAAGTGAGAAAAAGTTGTTTGTATCATTTTAAATATGAATATTTTTCTTACAAAAACACATCGATTCGATATAAGCCAAGAGACTGGTTTTCCTTTGGTAAATCAAGGAAACTTTTTTTCTTAGGAAATTATATTTAGGGGAAGACCCCAGTTTTGTATTTTGTATTTTTTGTATTTTTATATTTTGGGGCAAATTCCAGTTTTGTATTTGTGTGTTTCAGATTTCATTTTTCAGTTCTAACACAGACTTACTGACAGTCCAAACTCAACTGAAATATGTGTATGTGTAATAGAGTACAATAAGTGGTTTAAAGGACACTTGATGTTTAGTCATACTATCAATTTGATGGCACTGACACTATCAGAGAAGAACTAGAAGAGGAGTGGAATAATAACATTATTGTTTCCTATCAAATTGTCTCTCCCGTTCTGTTTGAAGCACTTATACTCCTGTTTACTCTGAATACAGAAGCCTGATTTGTTCACATTCATGTAGCTGCATGAACAAATGGTGCTTCAGCGCACCAAAAGGGGCGGAGACAACTGCTATATAAGTCGGCTCAGAGCGCCATTTAGTCCAAATTTTGGGCTCATCAGCGCTTCCCCTGTGGCCATCCAGCGAGCACAAGAGCAATTTCCTAAGAGCAAATTTCTAGCGGTGTTGTTTCATATGTAACACCACAAGTGTGACTCATGTAGGGAACCCCTGCACGACTCAGACAGGCATGGTGAGTGCGTCGCTTGACTGTGCAGTGCCAATGCTGAGGCTGCGCTCATTGGGACAGACTACTCTCATTGTGAGAGCATGAGTCTTGCCCTGCTTCACTCACCTTCTTGCATGAAGGCAGTCCCCCCACATCTGCTCTCCCATTTCTCCCCTCCCAGGAGCCTTGAAGGAAGAAACAGAGGGGAAACGGGACTGATTTATTGGGCTAGAGAGAACTTGTGCCGGCACAGGTCCCGAGTGCTTCACTCTCCCCACAGCACCTTGATTCGCCAGTGTGTTCTCTGCAGCGAGTGGCTTTATCTCTGTTGGCAGATCGGAGGAAGAAGCTGTTGACAAAGACTCCCATGTCGCTGACAGCTTCGAATGCAGAGGAGTGGGCATGTTCCGGAGAGGACCCTGGCACCCTTTCTCCCAAAGAGTCAACACGGGCCAGTGAGCTGATTTGCATCGTGGAGGAACTCGGCTTGGACTGGTTGAATATGGAAGAGTCTGCCCACAGCTGCTTAGACAAGTGTTACCTGCAAACAGGACACTGTCAATGATTCTCCTGCCAAAGGCTGGCACCATTCTTCTTGGAAGTTCACAACAAACTTAACAGGACGTAGCATTTCCCACTCAGGTCAAGCTGCCTTTACAGGATGGCGAGATGCCTCCTCTTATGGGCACAGTGCAATCTGCTCTCAATGAAGGCAGCCCATGTGCCGGGCAGACTGAACCAAGGAAGGGACATATTGTCCCAGGGCAATGTACCTCCAGGAGAATAGAGACTACACCCCCAAGTGTTTCAAAAGATTTGGTCTGTCTTCAGGAGGGCAGATGTGGACCTCTTCACCTCAGAAGAAAACTTTCACTGCCCAATATATTTCTTGAAGTAGCGAGATCTGGCCCACAAATGGCCAAGCACTCAACTGTATGCATTCCCTTCGATTGCCCTGCTCCCTCAGGTCATCAGAAGTTGGTTGCTGGTGGCCCCACTCTGGAGGAATCAGACATGGTTTCCTGAGTTAATCCAGCTGCTATTGGTAGCTCCTTGGCCAATTCCATTGAGGAAGGACATCCTCTCTTAACTGAGAAACATGATCTGGCATCCCCGGCCTGAGCTGTGCATCCTTCATGTTTGGCCCCTCGACAGGAGTCTTTGCTACTCTCCGTGTGGGTGACTAACACTATTTTGGAGGCTAGAGCCACTTCTATGAGACGCCTCTATGCCCTTAAGTGGTCAGTCTTTTTTGACTGGTGTGCAGCATGGAACAAGGACCAATCCTCTTGTGACTTGTGTCACATTGCCATATGAAGTCTAGGGGAGGGAAGGTCATGTAACAGAATAAAAATGGTGTTGTGTGTTTGTCAGCAGTGAGGATCAATAATTATCCTCAAAAGAACAAGTTGGAAAATTAAAACCCACTATACAACTTAACCCTTTAGGCGCCAGGGTTTTTTGGAAAAAATGCTGGATTTATCCTCATTCTAACTGATCAGAAAAGGGGAAACCAACAATAAAATAGGAGAAAGTACTAAATTATTACTATATTACAATACTATATAGTAGTAAAACACATGTGAACAGTAGCCTACTTTTTGATCAGTTCATCAGTAATATTCAGGAAAAAATAGATATTGAATGGATGTTTGAACTTATTTGCATGTTTTTTTTATCCTCATTCCAAATGATCAGGAAAAGAGGAAATCAACAGTAAAACTATTAGTAACTATAGTAAATTATTAATATATTACTGTGCCATAGTAAAATGCATGTGTCTATTTTTTTTATCAGTTGACCAGCTATCTGCCCAATCAGGTATCTAGGTGACAAAGTTTATAGTTCTTGAGAGCATGGTACCTCTCACTGCATGGCACAGTGCACAGACCTACCCCACACTGACTGCACCTGTACTTTGTAAGGGTGCAGCACTGGTCAAATCTTTCTCTCCTAGATAACCAACAGGCTCATCAAAGCGTTTGATCCAGTCCTGATACACTTATTAAGGAAATTTCCGGTAACAAAAGAATATACAAACAAATATTAACTTACAAAAAAATAACAGGTATTCTTGTTTTAGAGGTGGAAGTTACAACAGCAGGAGGATTAACACAATATCACTAAGACAACCCAATCAGCAAAATATAGTTCATAAACAACAAAGAAACCCTTAAAGTGTAAGGGGAGAAAAAAAACTCACAAAACAGCCTCCACACACACACACAACCACACTGTACTGTGGGGGAAATTCTGCTTAAATCTCCACTGCTCTCATCCTCCAATGAGAGTGATCAGCCAATCATTGGTGACAGGTGGTGGCCATACCTCTTATTTGCGAGTAGAGGGAGAGAGAGAGAAAGAAAGAGAAAGAGAGAGAGAAAAAAAAAAAAATATATATAGCTCTGAGACCAAATCCACATCATCCTCATACTGTGCAAGCATGGGATTTAGCCACAGTCCTTAGGGCCCTACGAGGCCCTCTCTTTGAACCGATCTAGTCAGCCGACTTTCGGCCCCTGTTGCTTAAGAGTGCCCTTCTTCTGGCTTTAGCGACAGTCAAGCGAGTGGGCGATTTACAAGCACTGTCAGTCAGTGCTTCATGCCTTGAGTTTGGGCCTAACAACTGTAAAGTTGTCCTCAAACCAAGACATGGCTATGTGCCTTAAGTGCTCTCCATTCAGAGCACAAGTCATCACCCTTCTAGCTCTTCCTAACCCAGATGATGAGCAGTTCGGGCTCTCAGAGTATGCGTAGAGCACTCTAGCCACTTCTGGCATTCATAGCAGGACTTTTTATGCTTCAGAGGCCACTCTAAAGGTCTGCCAGTTACGAAGCAGAGACTGTCCCGCTGGGCATGGTCCAGCAGAGTTTCTATTGGTGACATCTGTGCAGTTGCTGGTTGGTCTTCGAAGTCTACCTTCACCAGGCTTTACAACTTGGACATGCATGCCCTTCAGGCACAGATTTTGACTGCCTAATTTACCTTATCTCCTGTTTAAGTGGAGAAGGTCTTGTGAACCACACATAGGCAGCAACGTCATTGCACCTTTCAAGGTCCGGAAAGTTATTAAAGACATTGATAAAATAGTCAACGTGACTACAGCGGTTCAACTTTAATATTATGAAGTGACGAGAATACTTTTTGTGTGCAAAAACAAAACAAAAATAATAACTTTATTCTGCAATCTCTTCTCTTCTGTGTCATTATCCTTACACGTGTAACGCAGTAAGCACAGTGAAGACTTCCATGTTCTACGTCCGAACGCCGGCTCATTATTGGTCAAAGCTGCACATGTGAGCAGCGTCTGCCAGTTACGAAGCAGAGACTGTCCCGCTGGGCATGGTCCAGCAGAGTTTCTTTTGGTGACATCTGTGCAGTTGCCGGTTGGTCTTCGAAGTCTACCTTCACCAGGCTTTACAACTTGGACATGCATGCCCTTCAGGCACAGATTTTGACTGCCTAATTTACCTTATTGTAGAGTTGCTTTATAGATTAATAGATTAACTCACTTCATAATTGATCAACTTTATAGAGTTGCTGGACTGAATTGAATCAACATTTAACTGATTCAAGCTGAATAACAACACTACTGTATTCATTTGAGCTGATTATTACTGAAATGTTAATCTTTACACAGTTAAATTAAATCAACATTAAATTGAGCGGAGTACTGACACTGTTGTCTTGTTAGAGCTGTTTTACAGCATCACTGATTCTGTTACTTCTCTGGTTAGTACTGTAAAGCGACCTTCGTTCATCTTCAGAATGCAAATTAAGATATTTTTGATCAAGTCCGATGGCTCAGAGAGGCCTTCATTGACAGTAATGCCACCCAAACTTTCAAGATCCATAACGGTACTAAAGACGTCTTTAAAACAGTTGACGTGTCTACAGTGGTTCTACAATAATTTTATGAAGCGACGAGAATACTTTTTGTGTGCAAAAACA
>NW_015544231.1:1022950-1034620 GCF_001515605.1 Sinocyclocheilus anshuiensis
GTGGAACGACATGAGGGTGAGTAATTAATGACAGAATTTTCATTTTTGGGTGAACTAACCCTTTAAGTATTCAGAGGAAACAGGAGTTTCCCCAAAAGCATTTCAAACGCAACGCTCATTCCCTTATCTCAGGGAACTGAGGTTACGTTAGTAACCGGAGCTTTCCCTATCAACATGGTTCACTCACATTGCATTAGCTTTAACGCTATGGGGAACAATATCCAATAGTTCCATGCTACAAGCGCAGAACGAAAAGCCGTCCAGGGTTGTGTGGGCTAATATTAGGCCGGAACTAACCCAGAATCAGTGAGACCCAGGCCATGAGGCTGGAGTCCTCAGGGCAAAAATGGCCAAAACAGGCCTGACCACCAGCAGGGGCATAGGTTGTTTAGGTGGGCAAAATCCATGGCTGAAGGTTGTAAAACCTAGAAAAGGTAGACAGCGAAGACCAGCCGGCTGATGCACAGATAACGCCAATGGAAACTCTGCTGGACCATGCCTAGGAGGAGGCCATACCCCTGGTGGAGTGGGACCTCACTCCAATGGGGCATATCATTCAATGGAACTTTGCGTATGCTTTAGACACTTACATTTTTCCTCCGTCCATGCAAGTTCAAGGTCAAGGTCAACTTTATTATCCCCAAAGGGCAATTTGTTTTACAGCCAACAGTAAACCATATGCAAAGAACAAACAAGCAACCGCAACAAAAACAAAAACAATGACTTCCATTAATAATATACATCAAATTATTTATAATTTAAAAAGCCAATGGCAGCTGGTATAAAATAATTTTTAAATCTGTTGGTCCTACATAAAGGCAAATAATATCTGCGAGTAGAAGGAAGCAACTTAAAAACATTCTGCAAGGGATGGCTGGGATCATTCATAATTAACTCAGCCTTCTTCATGCAGCCTTCGACTGCTCAGGTAATGTCATCGGTATGACCAAGAGCCATTAAAAAACTACAGAAAAGCAAAACTACTTCACTTTAGCATTACTGGACATGAGTACTAAGGAGAGATCACACATCAGCTGCTCAAAATATGTGTCAGTGAGACGAACTGAGCGCGAGTGCAATCCTGTGACAGTCAGCCCCAACACAGTGAATGCTGTCTGCAACCTTTATCAGATCGGCTCTACTGTACTGTACATATGCGTGCTCACACTAGGCATGGTTGCATTGTTCTGAGCCCGAGTGTGAGTGTCCCCCTCCATGCTCCCCCACTGGCCTGCACTTACATTGCTTGTGTCTGTCACGGGTTGCTACTGTGAGGAGCACGGAGCAAGGAACGAGGAGAACAGGAGTACAAAACAGAGGAGTTTAATTCTTTTTTTCAGGGAATCACACGTAGCACAAGGAGTTGACAAACAATTCCAGACCAAGAAACTCCACATTTGCTACTCGTTAACGCGCTAACGTCCCCTTTAAATAACGTGATGCTCTGCCCTCTATGACGCTGCTCCCATTAAGCGCTGTTGGAAGTGAATGAATTGTGTGGCGGAACGGAAACCAGTCGCCACGTGATTTGATTTTGTTGTTGACAAATCAGAACAAACGGATAATTCGGGACACACTATTTAAAGAGGGTTATGACCTGGTTCATGCATTACGTAAGTGCGCGAAATCTCGCTGCTGCGGAGATGTGATGAGGTGGGAGTAGCGCGTGCTACGGTGCGAAAAGTGAGTCTGTTTGGAAGTAGGGGAGTGAGGTGAAGGACGTGAACAGTTGACTGAAGGGAGGATAATGCCATATTACTCTGGATAATATGCCCTGGATAATATTGCCCTAGATAATGCCATATTACCGGTCTTCTAGTCTGTGCTGTGAACGAAGCTCTTGTGTCCACCTGTACTCCTAATGCTCCAAGCTGAAGACCAGCTGCACACGGTACAAGCACAATGCATACACTACACAAACGCCATGTACTCTTTCTAAAAATGCTGACGCACACACATTACACACACACACACACGCTATGCACGTTATACAAACAAACCAGTTACACATATGCATACATTTGTTGTTTTTTTGTGTGTTTTTTTAATCTTTGCTAATGTGGAAAATGTGGAAAAGGGAAACTGAGTTGTAAATTCTAATAGTTATGGGTTTGCTCTGAGTAAGTTATTCTCTTTTCTCATGTTGGGGTGTAGGGAGGGGCTCCATTGTGTCTGAAACTTAAGGTTTCATGGAAGCGAAATTGGCATTGAGAAAACGGCACTGCAACAACCTTACTTAAGCCGGGTTTCTGAACTTATTATTATTATAATTTCTATATTTCTTTTCCCCCCGAGTTTATATGGTGTGGTTAACTGAAATGTAAAACTGACTCAACGTGTCTTGATTATATCAGATCATTTTAGTTGTATTTGACCCATGGTTTTGTGGTTTATTAAATATGCATATGCAATGTATTGTACGTTTAATTTGATGAATTTCCACTTCAAGATATTCATATGTACTTTGGTGGTTTTAATGAGTTATCTGGAGTTTATTTATTGACAGGTTTAAAACCCTGTCTGGCGCCCGAACAAAAGTATTGATAAAGAGTTTTTTTTTTTTATTCTCAGGGCCACCACTGTTACAGAATTGGCACATGAACAGGGACATGAACTAAAATTAAGCAGACACCTTAAGTAAGTGACATTAAAAGAAGTGATAGTCTGTTATTTTGAAGTCTGAGGGGAGTGAATCAAATTGAGCCTTGTAAATTTAACCTGTGAATTGAATTTAAAGTGTGGACAATATTTTTTCTATGCCAAACGCACTGTGAATCTGGGAATTGGTATGAACTTTTGAACTGTGCCTACTGTGAATGTGAACTCTGCAGTTAAAATTGTGCAACCGAGTTTCAATGCCTACAAAAATGTTTCAAAGTGGTTTAATGTGTATGTTGTGCTTTTGTAAATTGAACTGCTAAATTTGAGGGTAATTTACCACTTGTTTGATTTGCCCAAGTTTATAATTTTTTTTGGCCCAGTTTGTTATTTTGACCCTAAAAAACAAAAGACACCAAGACCCTTTACTATTGACTGATTTTCATTTTACATACTGACATACTGATATGGCCACTACTACACCTTCCCCATCAACATTTGTAGAGATGGAAGTACCTATAGTACCTGAAGTGGAAACTCCCAGCTGGCAGCCACCAGTCCCTATCATCTCACATGCATATACCCCCAATTACAATCAAACATCGCAACCTGGAACACAAGTGCAGTTTGTGTCATCCATTCTGTCTGGCAGCACTCCAGTGCAAAACCTCACCTGGGATCCGAATGTAAATTCCATGCAGATTTGTACCACCCCTGAGTCGTCCTCACCTGTGGGACAACAGGAGTTACCATGTGAGTTACAAGCACCTGGCAAAGGAACTCAACAACTGATCAAACAAGTACAGGGAGACTTGGACACGGTAAAGCAATTTTTCCAGCAACAGGAGACCACAGTTTCCGAATTCACCCAAGAGGTAAAAGATAAGTTTGTTCAACATTCAACTCAAATGTCAACTGCAGTAGCTAAAATGGAGGACAATCAGAAACAGTTATTCAAGTGTATTGCTGATAACCAACAAAAGATGGAGACAGAGATGGATCAATGGACTAAAGCCACAAAACGTTTGATCACAGAGGAATTGAACAAAGGTGAGGCTACTGTTGTGTCTGAAGTGCATTTCCTTATCCAACAGTTTCAAGCAGAAGATCAACAGGATCTTAAAGTCACTTTTCAGAGTCTGAAAGACAGTCAAGAGCATCTCACAACAGAGTTTCATCAATGCAAAACCCAAATGGATGACTTGTGCAGTAACACTCAAAAGTTTAATTTAGACCTGTCTAAAGATCTTCAAACAACGATAAAAGAGTTGACGACTTCACAACCACAGCCAGTGACTTCATCTTCCGTCAGTGTGCAAGCCTCATCAAGCCCAGTACCTACTACTACTACTACTACCACCGATATACCCCCTACCATAACCAAAAGTGAGCATCTAAGACTCACCTTTCCCACATTTGGAAAACCAACTGATGATACAGACCAATTGAACTATCTGACTCGATGTCAAGATTTTCTGGCATTGCATCCTTTAGCAGATGCGGATCTTTTAGCTACATTCCGCACAGTCCTGTATGGAACCGCCTGTGACTGGTGGGAAGTTGCACGTACGTCTGTATTCACCTGGACTGAATTTGAGGCTGTTTTTCTCTCTGCATTTCTCTCGGAGGACTACGAAGATGAGTTGGCGGAAAGGGTGAGAACAAGAACTCAAGGAGAGAATGAACCCATTAGAGACTTCGCTTTTTGCTATAGAGCTTTGTGCAAGAGATGGAAATCAAACTTGACTGAAAGTGAAATAGTAGAACATTAAATTAGAACATTAAACCTCACCTTGCCAGTCAGCTCCGCAGCAGAGTATTCACTGTAGAGGAGTTGTTGAAGCTAGGACATCAATTGAAGAAGGACTATGAGCAGCAACAACGGTATGAAAGTAGTTTACATCATAAACAGCGATCTGTGACACCACAAGCACTTGTAAACCGGCAAAGGGACAAGGCTTCAGTTCAGTGCTGGCGTTGTAAAGGTCATTCCACCGGAAACTATCCACGGTTCACCTCATCCTCCAACCAATCATTTCCAAAAATGCAATCTTCTCAAAGTAAGAGATCTCAACCACATCCACCGAATCACAATTCTGCAGGTTTACCCACCAGCAATGCCGTCTCAGCTATTATTGAACCTTCACATTCTGCATGGGCATCACCAGTCGTCCTAGTACCTAAAAAGGACGGAAGTCTCAGGTTCTGTGTTGACTATCGGAAAGTCAATGCTATCACTGAAAGTGATGCTTATTCACTACCAAACATCACAGAAATTCTTGAGTTCCTCTCTGGTGCAACAATATTCTCAACTTTGGATCTCAATAGTGGGTATTGGCAAGTCCCGATGGAACCGGCAAGCAAACAGAAGACCACTTTCATTACGTCAGGTGGGCTATACCAATTTAATGTTATGCCTTTTGGACTTAAAAATGCACCAGCAACTTTCCAAAGACTCATGGAAATTGTCTTAAGGGAATTGCTTGGAGTCATATGTTTTGTCTACATTGAAGATATCATTATTTATTCTCCCACGAGGGAACAACACTTTACGGACATTCAGACCATCTTGCAAAAGTTGCAATCAGCTGGTTTAACTCTGAACCTAAAAAAGTGCAAACTCTGTCTTCGTGAGATTTCCTTCCTGGGTCACATTGTCAACAGTCAAGGAGTGACTGCTGATCCAAGCAAAGCAGAGGCCATTCATGCTTATCCAGTCCTGAAAAATCTTAAGGAAGTCCAACGATTCCTGGGATTAGCCGGATGGTATCATCGATTCGTGCCAAATTTCTCTCAGATTGCTGAACCACTCAATGCTCTGAAGAAGAAAAACAAGTCATTTCAGTGGACGCATCTATGTCAACAAGCCTTCGATCACTTGAAAGCTTGTCTTTAATCACCACCAGTTCTGGGGCATCCACAGTTGCATTTGCCATTCACTGTATATACAGATGCAAGTGACACCGGATTAGACGCTGTCCTGACTCAACGAAAAGAACAAGGCAGTGAACAGGTGATTGCTTATGCCAGTCGTAGCTTGAACAAAGCAGAAATAAATTACTCAACTACAGAGAAAGAGTGTCTTGCCGTAGTGTGGGCTCTTGAGAAGTGGCAACACTATCTGGAACATCGACTGTTCACCGTCATCACAGATCATTCTTCTCTGCAGTGGGTAATGAATTCCAACAAAACGACCAGTAGACTCATTCGATGGGCACTTCGACTACAAAGATTTGATTTTGTGTTGGAATATCGGAAGGGAATGTTGAATGTTGCCCCTGATGCTCTTTCTCGAGTACATCACTTACCTGAGTGTAATATGTACACTAGTAAGAAAGAGGATTCAGAGTTCCCAATTTATCCTGAAACTATCTGGAGTGAACAACATAGTGATCCTGAAATCACTAAGATTTTTCAGCTTTTGGCAGAGCATTAAACACCTGAAAACGAACAGTACGCAGTGTTTGAAGACAAATTATATCACATCACTCACCTGTCAGAGGGTAAGATCCGGTACTGGGTAGTTATTCCTCAGAGTCTGGTATCCACCCTTCTTCAATATTACCATTCCAATCCGTTGAGTGGTCATCTTGGTGTCTTCAAAACCTACAAAAGAGTGCAAGATGTTGCATATTGGCAAGGTGTGTGGACTGACGTAAAAAGATATGTCAAGAACTGCGTCAAATGTCAAACTCTTAAGAGTGACAATAGGAAGCCTGCCGGTAAAATGCAACCCATCATCACTTCACGACCGAGTGAGATGCTTGGAGTAGATATCATGGGGCCATTACCCAAAAGTTCCAAACAACATGAATACCTGCTCGTCTTTGTAGACTACTTTACCCGATGGGTAGAGCTGTTTCCCCTGAGATGTGCCACAGCACCAGTCATCGCTGAAATCCTGAGGAAAGAAATACTTACCAGATGGGGTGTGCCTGACTACATTTTGTCAGACCGAGGAACACAATTCGTCTCATCCATCTTCACTGCACTGTGTAGCCAATGGAGTGTGACCCCTAAACTAACCACAGCTTACCATCCCCAGACCAACATGACGGATAGAGTAAACAGAACTTTGAAGTCAATGGTATCTGCATATGTGGAAGACAATTATAGGAGTTGGGATGTCCACTTACCAGAACTGCGTTTTGCCATCAATACCGTGCAGTTCAGGTATCCATTGGTATGTCACCTGCTGAGCTTCATCTGGGCAGGAAAATCCACAGCCCGTTAGATAAAATGTTGCATGGATGCAATCTTGCCCCCTCTGGTCCTTCATATGACGTTGTGTACCAGTTTTCAGAACTTCAAAGGAAGGCCAAGGAGAACTGCAAGAAAGCACAGACCAGACAGTTAAGAAATTACAACAAAAATAGACGAGACGTATTTTTTTCATGAGAAAGATTGAGTCTGGGTCCGTAATTTTCCACAGTCAAATTAGTGCCACCATTTCAGTGCCAAGTTAGCCCGAAGTGGAAAGGTCCGTATCGTATTATCCAACAGTTGGGTCCAATAAACTATAGAGTTGCCCTAGAGTCCACAGGAGAGGATGTGCGTAATGTACATGTATGTAATTTTACCTTGTTTCCCTACTGCGGAGGAATTAGAATCTCGCAGCCGGAAAAAAAATATAGGAGATCTTCCAGGACACCTCTGATGAGGAAGAAGATTTCTTGGGGTTTTAATATACCACAAAAAGTTAACAACTATGAGTTGTTGTTTTTTTTTTCATGGAGGGGGGAGTGTGGCGGAACGGAAACCTGTCGCCACGTGATTGTTTACATTGTGGACAAATCAGAACAAACGGATAATTAGGGACAAACTATTTAAGGAGGGTTATGACCTGGTTCATACATGACGGAAGTGCACGAAATCTTGCTGCTGCGGAGATGTGATGAGGTGGGAGTAGCGCATGCTACGGTGCAAAAAGTGAGTCTGTTTGGAAGTAGGAGAGTGAGGTGAAGGACGCGAACAGTTGACTGAAGGGAGATGCGTGCCCTGGATAATGCCATATTACCGGTCTTCTAGTCTGTGCTGTGAACGAAGCTCTTGTTGTCCACCTGTACTCCTAATGCTCCAAGCTGAAGACCAGCTGCACACGGTCCAAGCACAATGCATACACTACACAAACGCCATGTACTCTTTCTAAAAATGCTGACGCACGCACATTACACACACACACACGCTATGCACGTTATACAAACAAATGTATACATTACACATATGCATACATTTGTTGTTTTTTTTGTTTGTTGTTTTTTTAAAATCTTTGTTAATGTGTAAAATGTGGAAAAGGGAAACTGAGTTGTAAATTCTAATAGTTATGGGTTTGCCAAGTTATATACTAAGTTATTCTCTTTTCTCATGTTGTGGTGTAGGGAGGGGCTCCATTGTGTCTGAAACTTAAGGTTTCATGGAAGCGAAATCGGCATTGAGAAAACGGCACTGCATCAACCTTAATCAAGCCGGGTTTCTGAACTTATTATTATTATTATTTTTCGTTTATATGGTGTGGTTAACTGAAATGCAAAACTGACTCAACGTGTCTTGATTATATCAGAATATTTTTGTTGTATTTGACCCATGGTTTTGCGGTTTAATAAATGTAATAAAGTTTAATTTGATTCATTTCCACTTCAAGATCTTCATATGTACTTTGGTGGTTTTAATGAGTTATCTGGAGTTTATTTATTGACAGGTTTAAAACCCTGTCTGGCGCCCAAACAAAAGTATTGATAAAGAGTTTTTTTTACCACCATTGTTACAAGAATATATTAAAACCGTTATTGCACGACATAGGCCTATTCTTACACAGACAAAACAGTCGGAGTTGCGTTTGTCTTTTTTTTTTTCTATTTTACGCATTAGTAGTAAATCAAGACTTCGCAAGTTCTCTTGTAAAATAAAATAATAAAAAGAACAACATGGAATAAACTGTGTACAGAAAGCGAGTAAAGAACTCTCAACATTAGGCTACTAAAAAGGTCAGTTTAATCTTGCAAAAACTCCTGTTAATAAAAAATCTGACTACACTGCGCAATTACTCTCTTACACTGCTTCTTTGCTGTTTATGATGAATTCGGTGCTTGCATGTACACCGCTTTTATTATTATTGCAGCTTAGATGTTTAAATAGCTGCAATACTCCGACTTTGCTACAAGGAAAAGTGCGTACGCCTGCTCAGACACTGATGTTGCGGTAAGTACTTTTCCACGTCAAAGACCGTTTTTATAAATATGAACGTTGCCGTGCATTTTAGCGTACGCACACTCTAAGATCAAATCTGTGCGTATGCACATTTTATCAATGAGGCCCCGGGTCTCTGTCAGTCACAGCGCCAGCACGGATGAGTAACCACACAGACAGCCCAGGGAGTGGATAATTATCATCAGACCGCGTAAATCAGTGGAAAATGAGTAGAAATTATGATTCTGTCTGAAGAAATATGAAGTAAACATGAGTAAATATATCTATATATCCCCATGCATATGCATCTTTGGACAATAAGCCCTTATTTTCGCTGTTCAGTGAAGCTATGTGAACACAAATAAACCGCTGCAGATGTGACTGAATATGAATGTGTGGTGAATTTCTATTCTAAATATGACACATACAGATTTATTATTTTGCACTCCAGACATAAATTAGTAAATTACTGTCACTGCAACAATGCTTTATCAAAACAGTGTTCAAATATCGAAGCTAAAGTCTTTAATCTTTCTACTGATGCACAGTTTGTCCAGATCAAGTAAGAGTGTGATGTTTTAACGTGCTGTTAAAGTGAAACAACAATAATCTGGGGCCGTCGCCGATCTTTGATAGCTAAGGGGTTAAAGGAAGACAAATGCTGACTTTGCTTATATTGCCCTTTTCCCTGACCCTGCAGCACAGGCAAAATTTAATCAAGCCCACAGCAGGACACCAAGGCCAGGTTTCAGTGCTTATATGTGGGCTGACCTGCAACGAACCCAGGAGACCATAGAGATATTTAGGTATTTCCCTCGCAAGTGCAGATTATTTTATCATTGTTCACTAAAGTTCTGCACAGCTAGCATCCATTTCCATAGTAACTCCTGCATTCAGCACACTGTTTCTGTGTTTACTGTGGGCAAGTGTGGAGTTTTTACCTCAGTTTCAACTGATCTAACTCAGAACCACATTTTTTGGAACTGCAAATAAGCAGTTTGGTTAAATCAATTAAGAGCTTAGAGAACATACTTTCTGGAATATCTCTGTTTGCTAAATTATTACCTGTTGTGCATCTCTGTGTATTAATTGCCTTCACTGCATTTGAGCCATGAATTGCTTCAATTTTAGATTCTGACTTAGATTCAGTTAGATTTACTGAAAACAGAGTGTTTGTTTTTTTTCAGTGCAACTCATCAGACAATAATATTACAATAACATTGCAACATGGTGTTGATACATGTATTTACAGTGCATTCTCATTTTATTTTCTGTAGTACTTTTGTAGTTCGGCATTCAGTGCACAGAAAAAAATTGGCTCAGTGCTGAATCTTTTCTTGCAGCTATGCTGATGCTAGCAAGAACTGCTCTACTCACATTTAGCATGAATGTTGTTATTTCTTTTAAAATTAACTTATTACTTTAAAAAATGTGCCATTATTTACATGTTGCTTGTAAAAGCTATCCAAAACAATTTGTTGTGCCTTATGGAAATTAACAAACAATGGCTCTCAACAAAATGGGTTGTGACTGTGCAGTTCTCAAGTTGGGTTGTAGTAAGTTAGTAGAGAAAATGCTTACTTTATGTGATCTTATGCTTTATTGTTGTTAAACAGCACTTAGTTTAAAGTACTGGACAAATTTGTATTGTGGATCAACAACCAAACCTGAGAGATATCCAAGAATTGATGAAACTGCAATATATACAAGTCTTTTGACATCCATGTCAGTGTATAAACAAGTTTGTTCCTCTAAACAGTTTTTGGTGTTGTCTGCCTAAACAATTAGGCAGAATCATCCTAAAATGTGTCCTCCCAATGAGTAGGATGAAGAGTAATAAAAAGGTCTGTTGTGGCTTTTTAGTTTATTATAAATCCCCACTGTGGTTGTAGAAAGCAAATGACAATGACATTACAAAGATACAGTGAGAAATGAGAATAAATGATTTACTGCTTTATTGTTCATGTTATTGCAGTAGTTTTGTTGTCTTTTCTGTTTGATTTAATCAATAAAGTTAAGTTCTTTGAGCATTTGGGTTTACAGTGTATGGACAGATGCTCTGATCAGATTTCATCTGCCTTTGTCTTAGTGCAAAATGGGTTCTAATCTTAGCCTTTATTGTAACTCCTCTGATGACTTTACATTTACATTTAGTCATTTTGCAGACGCTTTTATCCAAAGCGACTTACAATTGGGGGATACATAAAGCGATTCTTCTTAAAGAGTCAAACAGACACAGGAAGTGCTCGTAATACCAAGTTTCAGGCATTGTTCAAATAAGTACAAGCTTGAAAGGGAAGGAATAAATAAAGAGAAAGACAAAGTTATTTTCTTCTTTAATTTAGGATGAAGTCAAGCAGTGTCAAAAGATATGAGTTTTCAGCTGACACTTGAAAATTGTCAGGGATTTAGCATTCCAGTTAGGAGTGGGAAGATCATTCCACCAGCCAGGAATAGTGAACGAGAATGTTCTGGAAAGTGATTTTGAGCCTCTCTGTGATGGTACTCACTAGCGGATCTCAGACTTCTGGAGGGGATGTAGAGTCTTAGTAGTGAGTGGAAGTAGGTGGGTGCTGAGCCTGTGGCTGTTCTATATGCAAGCATCAATGTCTTGAACTTGATTGGAGCCGCGACCGGTAGCCAGTGCAAAGAGATAAAGAAAGGTGTAACATCCCTGCAAACAAGCCTGCACTGGCCCTTTACGGGCTGCCAGCGCAGGGCCCCTGAGAATTTGCTCATTGACAAATCGTTGGCCCCTTAGCACTGGCCCTGCACAGGCAGCCCTCACTTAGCCTCCAGGAAGCCTTAGCGCTGTTTTATTGAAAATAATAAAGTTTGAAGTCACTGTTATGGAGGTAAGCGCTTGCTTTAGTTGGGCTCTTGACC
>NW_015544231.1:1034693-1036524 GCF_001515605.1 Sinocyclocheilus anshuiensis
TCTACTCACATCTAGCATGAATGTTGTTATTTCTTTTAAAATTAACTTATTACTTTAAAAAATGTGCCATTTACATGTTGCTTGTAAAAGCTATCCAAAACAATTTGTTGTGCCTTATGGAAATTAACAAACAATGGCTCTCAACAAAATGGGTTGTGACTGTGCAGTTCTCAAGTTGGGTTGTAGTAAGTTAGTAGAGAAAATGCTTACTTTATGTGATCTTATGCTTTATTGTTGTTAAACAGCACTTAGTTTAAAGTACTGGACAAATTTGTATTGTGGATCAACAACCAAACCTGAGAGATATCCAAGAATTGATGAAACTGCAATATATACAAGTCTTTTGACATCCATGTCAGTGTATAAACAAGTTTGTTCCTCTAAACAGTTTTTGGTGTTGTCTGCCTAAACAATTAGGCAGAATCATCCTAAAATGTGTCCTCCCAATGAGTAGGATGAAGAGTAATAAAAAGGTCTGTTGTGGCTTTTTAGTTTATTATAAATCCCCACTGTGGTTGTAGAAAGCAAATGACAATGACATTACAAAGATACAGTGAGAAATGAGAATAAATGATTTACTGCTTTATTGTTCATGTTATTGCAGTAGTTTTGTTGTCTTTTCTGTTTGATTTAATCAATAAAGTTAAGTTCTTTGAGCATTTGGGTTTACAGTGTATGGACAGATGCTCTGATCAGATTTCATCTGCCTTTGTCTTAGTGCAAAATGGGTTCTAATCTTAGCCTTTATTGTAACTCCTCTGATGACTTTACATTTACATTTAGTCATTTTGCAGACGCTTTTATCCAAAGCGACTTACAATTGGGGGATACATAAAGCGATTCTTCTTAAAGAGTCAAACAGACACAGGAAGTGCTCGTAATACCAAGTTTCAGGCATTGTTCAAATAAGTACAAGCTTGAAAGGGAAGGAATAAATAAAGAGAAAGACAAAGTTATTTTCTTCTTTAATTTAGGATGAAGTCAAGCAGTGTCAAAAGATATGAGTTTTCAGCTGACACTTGAAAATTGTCAAGGATTTAGCATTCCAGTTAGGAGTGGGAAGATCATTCCACCAGCCAGGAATAGTGAACGAGAATGTTCTGGAAAGTGATTTTGAGCCTCTGTGTGATGGTACTCACTAGCGGATCTCAGACTTCTGGAGGGAATGTAGAGTCTTAGTAGTGAGTGGAAGTAGGTGGGTGCTGAGCCTGTGGCTGTTCTATATGCAAGCATCAATGTCTTGAACTTGATTGGAGCCGCGACCGGTAGCCAGTGCAAAGAGATAAAGAAAGGTGTAACATCCCTGCAAACAAGCCTGCACTGGCCCTTTACGGGCTGCCAGCGCAGGGCCCCTGAGAATTTGCTCATTGACAAATCGTTGGCCCCTTAGCACTGGCCCTGCACAGGCAGCCCTCACTTAGCCTCCAGGAAGCCTTAGCGCTGTTTTATTGAAAATAATAAAGTTTGAAGTCACCATTATGGAGGTAAGCGCTTGCTTTAGTTGGGCTCTTGACCCTTGACTTCTTAACTTTGTCAGGGATTCAGCATTCCAGATAGGGGTGGGAAGATCATTCCACCAGCCAGGAATAGTGAACGAGAATGTTCTGGAAAGTGATTTTGAGCCTCTCTGTGATGGTACTCACTAGCGGATCTCAGACTTCTGGAGGGGATGTAGAGTCTTAGTAGTGAGTGGAAGTAGGTGGGTGCTGAGCCTGTGGCTGTTCTATATGCAAGCATCAATATCTTGAACTTGATTCGAGCCGCAACCGGTAGCCAGTGCAAGGAGATAAAGAGAGGTGTAACATGGGCTCTTTTGGGCTCGTTGAAGACC
>NW_015544231.1:1036629-1037717 GCF_001515605.1 Sinocyclocheilus anshuiensis
GTTTTGAGCCGGTGGCTGTTCTATATGCAAGCATCAATGTCTTGAACTTGATGCGAGCCGCAACTGGTAGCCAGTGCAAGGAGATAAAGAAAGGTGTAACATCCCTGCAAACAAGCCTGCACTGGCCCTTTACGGGCTGCCAGCGCAGGGCCCCTGAGAATTTGCTCATTGACAAATCGTTGGCCCCTTAGCACTGGCCCTGCACAGGCAGCCCTCACTTAGCCTCCAGGAAGCCTTAGCGCTGTTTTATTGAAAATAATTAAGTTTGAAGTCACTGTTATGGGGGTAAGCGCTTGCTTTAGTTGGGCTCTTGACCCTTGACTTCTTAACTTAAATGTTTCTTTGACTGCCCTAACTGTGTGTTTTTGAAGCACATTTGTTATAGCAAAAGTTGTAAGAAGACAAGCTGATCAGATAGTGTTGTTACTTATTGATGATTCAGTCATGTAGTATCCTGATTCACTGATCTCATCCAGAGACTGCTCTCTGAGAACATTTAGATTAAATCATTTCTCTTTATAGTAGCCCTAGAAAACCATTGCATGAAATTTTATCATGCTTTAGTATTTTTAAGTCATTATGCAAAAATGATTTGGACAGGATCATGTAGACTCACACAGATATCAAGATTCAACGTATGAACCTTAACAATGGTGACAATCAACGAAAAGCTTGTTTTCTGATGTCCAGAGTTGATCTGAATAGTTTGTTGACTGTCACCATTGTTGAGGTTCATATGCTGAATCTTGGTATATGTCTACTTGATCCCATCCAAATAATTTTGGCATAAAAACTTATAAATATTCAAAATATTAAAGCAGGACAAAATTTCATGCAGTTGTATACTGGGGCAACTATAATGCGTAATAATTAAATCTAAACAATGTCCTCAGAGATCAAGCTCTGGGTGAGATCAGGGAACCAGGCGTGATGACTGAATCATCAGATCAGTTTTTCTTCTTGCAACTTTTGCTATAACAAATGTAAAACCTTAAGTTAAGAGTCATGGGTCAGGAACCCAACTAAAGCAAGCGCTTACCTCCATAACGGTGACTTCAAACTTTATTATTTTCAATAAAACAGGGCTA
>NW_015544231.1:1039487-1039863 GCF_001515605.1 Sinocyclocheilus anshuiensis
GGAGAACATCGGATAACCAGGGGTTAGAAGGGGCAGCCCGTGCTGGCCTGGAGGAGAGAGGACAAATAACGCCTAGACAAGAGGTTAAAGTAGAGCATAAAGTGTCAGTGTTATTCACATCCAGATATGAGAAATGGGTAGGTGAGGGAAGAGAGGAGGATACTACGGAGGAAAGATAGGAGGGGGAAAGGTTTCGTCTAAATGTAACCGCTATAGGGGTTGGTGGCCCACAGGTAGCAAAATGTAGTTTAAATGTAATGAATAAATAGTCAGAGATCTGTAGAGGTTTTATCAAAATTTTGTCTGCAATACAATTGCATGTGTAAATTAAGTCAAGTTAGTTGCCTGATTTGTGCGTGCTTGTAGTGGTAAGTCG
>NW_015544231.1:1040158-1040355 GCF_001515605.1 Sinocyclocheilus anshuiensis
AGAAATGAGCAGACCAGTGCCCCCACCCCGGCCAACCTGACCTGACCAGGTGTGAGAGAAAGAGAAATTGTTAGAGCAGCTGGGGTTGCTGAGTCTTCTGCACGAATCCAGGTCTCAGTCATGCCCAAGATGCTGAGTGTGGATTGTAAAGAAAAAGCAGAAATGAAGTCTGCTTTGTTGACAGCTGACTGACAATT
>NW_015544231.1:1040441-1042444 GCF_001515605.1 Sinocyclocheilus anshuiensis
ACATGATAGAGGTGGAAAAGAGAGGACAGAAAAGGAGAGTGTGTAAAGGGAAGATATAATTAATTCTTAAGTGCGTTGCCGGTTTCATTGCTCGGTGAAATCACGCAGGTAAAGTTGCAGGTCTTTACACTTGTCGGTCTTTACACTCGTCGGTCTTCATACGAGGGCTGAACGCTTTCGTGTCAGTGCACAGACATCAAAGACATACACAGTCTAAGACAGTGGTTCCCAACACTGCACATTTTGCATGTCTCCTTTCTCTGACACACCAGTTTCAGGTCTTGGAGTCTCTACTAATGAGCCGATGGCCTGAATCAGGTGTGTTTGATTAAGGAGACATGCACAACATGCAGTGTTGGGATGCCTCCAAGAGCAGGGTTGGGAACCACTGGTCTAAGAGACTACAGTGAAAACAGCTGTGGCCGCCTTCTAATTAGCACAGCCAATAGCCTATACCAGGGCAATTGCTCAAATCGAAACTACAGTTCACACTTAAGTGTTGTTCTTCTGATGAAGAACAACAAATGATGGCGTAAGAGACGTTTAGTTACACTGGCTTGTCTATATAATATGCAACATAAATATCTCCTTCTTTAGCATCAGCTTCACAATATGATCTAAAAATGTGCCCTGGAGAATGTATGCAGTCTAGAAATGTACTCTTTTACCCAGTAACAACAGACTCCAGATACTCGCTACTTCTTGTTTTTCTTTTTCCAGGCAAAGCATTTGTTCAGTGGCCTGCTTTGGTTTGTGCTCTACGTCACTCAGCTTTAGGCAGGTGCCAACATGGACCAGTTGCATGACAACATGTCCTCATCCTTGAAAAGTGGAATATAAATATATGTTTCAGTTTTTGCTATGTTTTGGGTTGTTCTTTATGTAAGTGCCTAGTGTAAAATCTGGATCTTAAAGCAATAATCCTGTGTTAAAACACTAGACTGCAGATTTAATCAGTGTTTTTGTATTAAATGATGTTTCAGTTTTTGCTATGTTTTGGGTTGTTCTTTATATAAGTGCCTAGTGTAAAATCTGGATCTTAAAGCAATAATCCTGTGTTAAAACACTAGACTGCAGATTTAATCAGTGTTTTTGTATTAAATGCTGGGCAGCACAGGCACACACACACAGTTGAATGAGTCATTCACCGCACAAGCCATGACATCATTCATCTGTTTGCTTGAAATTTAATATGAGCAACGGGGGAGAAAGATCTAGAAGTGAAGGAAAACAGAGGTGGAGGGAAATGAAGTGCTATTTTGAACTGCAGTGTTTTAGAACACGACTCATACTGTTTAAATTTCTCCCACACATACTGAACATGTAGCAAGCAGCAATTCAGGCATCTCATGAAGTGATTGAACTAGGCTGATTCTCTGTAAACACATGCCAGGACACTGCATTAGTTACTTTAATGCAGAGCTGCTGCAGGGCCCTCAAGAGCCAAACAAATACAGGATGTGCATTAATAAATCAGGTAAGGAAAATCAGCACTGGCAAAACTCCTTATGATACGACAAATCTAGGGCTTGATTTGGATTTACCAGAGTTTTAAGCGTGAATAGATCTCTTAAGTATTTTAATGAAATCTAACAGTAGCATTTTTTAATATTAACATTAAAGGTGACATATCATGAAAAGCTGACTTCTGTTTTTAACCCCTTTGCTGTCACCCCCCATTTTTGGCATGGAGACACAAATGACATACCCAAAATAAAAAGGTTGCTGTTTATGAGTCTTTCTTACTAGATACATAATCAACATATGTTCACAAAGCTGACACTTCAAAGTTTACTGTTCAGGAATCAGAATTACTCGGACTGTTATGATAATAAAGATATATAAGCTCAAACATGAAAACAAAAATAAAAATATTAAAAACATTTTGTAAATGTATAAAAGAATATGTTGCTGTAGGATATGATTTTAGAAACACAATGAAGCTAAAGCCACAAGTCTACTAATGCTTCATTTGAAATTTCAGAACATAATCTCTAAAACTG
>NW_015544231.1:1043118-1043382 GCF_001515605.1 Sinocyclocheilus anshuiensis
TTTAGGTAAAGGGGTGCAGAGCCAGTGGTGGTTTTGTAGGCAAACATTAATGCCTTGAATTTTATGCGAGCAGCAACTGGTAGCCAGTGCAAACTGATAAATAGAGGTGTGACGTGCATTCTTTTCTGCTCGTTAAAAATTAATTTCGTTCTGGATTAATTGTAAAGGTTTGATAGAAGTGTCTGGGAGACCTGCCAAGAGAGCATTGCAATAGTCGAGCCTGGACAGAACAAGAGCTTGAACAAGGAGTTGTGTTGCATGTTC
>NW_015544231.1:1043493-1045539 GCF_001515605.1 Sinocyclocheilus anshuiensis
GCCGGGGCGGGGCTGGGGCCGCGGGGGCTGCTCTGCCATGACCTCCTGAACTGTCTGCTCCGGCATGGCCTCCTGGACTGTCTGATCCGCAATGGCCTCCTGACTTCCCTGCTCCGCCATGGCTCCCCGAGTTCCCTGCTCGGCGCCCCGAATGGGTACCATTCAGTACCATCCTCCCCGTTGGATGTTGTGTGGCGCGAGGACGTGCCTTCCGGGAGGGGGGGGTAATGTCAGACTCTGTTCCATGTTTCGTGTTGTGTTTTCCTCCCCCACATGCTCCATGTTTATGATTATGCCCATATTTGGTTTTCCTGTTCCTGTTCCTCATTATAGTTCATTAGTTTCCACCTGTATTAATCATCTCATCAGTTCCTTTGTTTGCTCCATTACTTAAACCCAGTGTTTCCTAGTGTCTAGCGTCCACTGTTATTGGTTTTCCTGTTCCTGTTCCCATTTAGTTGATTCAGTTTCAGCTGTGTCCCATTTAATCTCCCAGTTAATTCCTTGATTAGCTCCTTTACTTAAACCCAGCGTTTCCTAGTGTCTAGGGTCCGGTATTGTGAATGTCTGTATGTCTACCTCCTTTGCTACGTGTGTTTTCCTGGTTCCCTTGATGTAATTAAAATCCCGTTGTTGATTTACTCCCTATCTCCTCGTTGCTCACTCCGCGCTCATTTACAGTAGCAGTGTGACAAATATACAGTTACAGTGTTTTTTTTTCTTTTGATTTAGTCGAGTTGGTTTTGCATCAAACACAATGTGATTTTGAGCAGTTGAGATCTGACAGCAACAGCACATTTTTTCGCTTGGGCGAGAGCTTCACGGACAGCTTACCTCGTGCATTAAATCGTTGAGATCTGACAGCAACAGCACATTTTTTTGCTTGGGCGAGAGCTTCACGGACAGCTTACCTCGTGCATTAAATCAGCCGCAGGCCAGCAAACCAATGAGAACGCACTACAATCCTGACGAGTCACAGCAACAGAGCGGAGGCGAGAAAGCTGCGGAGAATCCGCTTACCCGGAAATAGCCGTAACTGATGTAGATTTAAAGATAATTACTGCCCTTTGGCAAATAAATCATTTCATGTACTTATTCCTAACCCTATAAGCTTTAAGTTACATTTTAAATGACAAGGGATCAACTTCAATCATGTTTATATTAATAACCCAGTGAACTTATTCTCTCAAATGGCTTGGGTATGCGGAGCATTCGCAGCTTATATGGACGAAACGTCACTGGTATACAGTCTTGCGGATTTGCTGCTGCTGCAGTGCAAGTACAGAGCTGCTGCTAAAATATATACAGGCTGCATTGAGCATATACACAAATCTAGATTTCAGTAGTACTATGGAGAACGATGGTGTCAGTGTCTGTGAAAACTGCAGTGAAACCAGCTTACAACAATAACTGAAGAAGACTATTTAAATGTTAAGATCGTATCATCTCGCACAAAGAAGTATGTGAGGTGAGGTTGTGAGGTCTATGCTAGTTATCTAAGTTTAGTACAAGTCATGTATTAGTTTGGTTGCGGTGATTAAACTGTGCCCAGGTAAGTAGAGTTGTGGGATTTGTTTCTTGTGATCAAGCTTGGATCAACCATAAATGTCAATATAAAATAACTCTTTTTCAACTTTTTACCTTTTCCAGTATCAAAATCCCATGCATCCTCAAAGAGGGAGGAAGCACTGCTGGAGAATGTGACTCGTCTGGGAGAGCACTCTGAGACCTTGCAGAGATCTCTTAGCCAACTGCCCTCCCAAAGCGACCTTCTGGAGAACATCTGGAAGCTTGAGAGCCTCTTCCATAATCACAGCGAACAGCTGCAGCTGTTAGGTAACCACCAAAATGTGCAGCAGAAGAGTATAGAAAGTTATTTATACTTACTTGATAGTCAAACATGTTTTTAATAACTCTAATTACACCTACTAATTTATTTTGCTGTGTGTAGAGAAAGTAACCCAATATTTTGTTTGTCTTATTTTGATATAAGGCACAGTATGCAAAAACATATTTGTTTATAATAGTTTGTTAAAAAAAACAAAA
>NW_015544232.1:0-3337 GCF_001515605.1 Sinocyclocheilus anshuiensis
GAATTCATTTAAACTTTGATTTCATATAAAGTCTCAGCTTTCACAACTTACTATAGATATCGCTAGCTACTAATAGTCTGCCACTGGTGGCTAATTAAGCTGCCAACATAAAGCTAAAAATGACCAAAAAACATACAGAAACAACTGTTCAGTCTTACCTGTGAAAGATAATACCCCGAGATCTGTTTTTATTATTGTGCGACGGTTTGTAGATGCCCAAGCTGCCGACGAGTCAGGTATGTTTTCGCCTGTCCCAATATGAGAGTTGCCCGCACCAATATGGCGGCGACGTTGACGTGCGGTCGAGCGGCCAATGAGGCTTCTAGGTATTTATTATGTCTATGGTGGTAAGGGGCATGTCATTTCCCAACCAGGCGCAGAGTGGTGCCAATCACAACACACACTGGCCCAGCTAACTAATCACAACACACACTGGCCCAGATAACCAATCACAGCACATTTCGTATTTCAGAAGGCGGGCCTTCATTTGATACAGGAACTATTTGAGGCGTTCATGCCAGACTGGGGAGAGAGGTGTTGTAATAATGTAAAATATGTGAAAAATAATGTGTTTTTCGAACAACCTAGTATGAGAGCCTGTTCTAGTACACCCCCAAAACAAAATCAAGACTTCGTAACAGAGCATAATAGGACCCCTTTAAGTTACTTAGTATAAGAAATTATGATCCGCACTCACGAGAACAGTCTTCTTTTTTCGTTCTATTTAACATTCATCACTGATGGTGAAAAGACACAAACGTTTCGGCTCAAAGCCTTCCTCAGTGTCAAAATTCAATCCCTCCACTCACTTTTCAAATCACCAATTATGTCGACGTCATCACTCATTAGCCAATGCTGAATCACCAAAATCATTAAAACATTTCCTTTTAAATACTGGACAATTTTCATGTATATATACACAACACAAAACATCACATCCACTAGTACACCACACAACACATCCGTGACTAAAGCAAGAATTATCTAGGATTACTCATTTATCACTATTATACAAACCAACAGTCTAAATAGACAATCATCAATATATACTCCACCAATTAACTTTCAATTGTATAACAGTGGAAAATTCAATCATTAAAAACATCCGAAATACATCGTCATAAACAATCATTGTTTTCACATTGTAAATACTCAAGATTTATTATATAGAATATTAAAGATGAATTCGACCAATTATAGTTCATTAAAGGAAAACAGAAAGTTCTAATTCCTCATTCATGCCATTTGGCGTCAGTGATTTAAGTTTATGAATCCAAAATGCTTCCCGTTTCAATAGTTCTTTATTTATATTACCTCCTCTACGTGACCCAAAAACCTCCTCTATTCCTATACATTCCAGTTGCTTGATGTCGTGTCCTATTTCATTGAAATGTCTCGCTACTGAAGAGGTTATATCTTGTCGTCGTATACTAGATTTATGTTCGTTAATTCGTCATTTCAGCTGACGCGATGATTTTCCTATATATATCTTTTGACAGGGACATTTTAACATATAGATCACATTACGAGTTGAACAGGTAATACAAGATGTGATTTTAAAACATTTCCGTGTTACTGGACATATAAACTCTTTACACTTGACCAAATTCCTGCAAGCGGCACAGTTTCTACACGGGAAACAGCCTTGTATAACATTTCACCGGCATGCAGTACAGTTTCTGCACGGGAAACAGTCTTGTATATATGCAGTCTTTTTTCTCCTTACTACATCTGAATTTACCATCATATATTTTAAAAGTAAACAATGGGCGATATTGAAATGTATAATTTAGAGATTCATCAGATGATAATATGTGCCAATATTTATAAATGATTGATTTTATTGTGTTACTGTGCTCATTGTATGTCAATGAACAATTTACTGAAAAATTTAATTTTTTTATTCGGTTTATTTATTTTCAAAAGATCTTGTCTATTCAATTTGTTAACCTTATCCAATGCATTATTTAACCAACTTTGTGGATACCCTTTAGAACGAAATCGTTGAAATAGCAGTTTTACCTGTTCATCAAATTCATGTGCAGTACTACAATTACGTTTTAATCTGTGCAATTGACTGATCGGTATGCTACGTTTTAAAGGAGCTGGATGATAACTGTCAATAGACAATATTGTGTTTTTATCCGTTGGTTTTTGAAACGCTGTTGTATGTAATGACTCATTGATCTTGGTTACTGTAACATCTAAAAAACTGATCGTATCACAACTTTTTTCCATTGTAAATTTGATTGATGGAATTTTCGAATTAATGAAAGACACAAATAATTCTAATTCCTGTTCAGAACCTGACCAAATCATAAAACAGTCATCTATATATCGCATCCAAACCTTAATATTTGGCTGAAATGGATTGTTATTATAGACATGATCTTGTTCAAACTTTAATATTTGACTGAAATGGATTGTTATTATAAACATGATCTTATTAAAATTTACCCATAAATAAATTCACATAATTTGTTGCTATTGGAGTGCCCATCGCTGTACCTTGCACTTGCAAATAAAAATCTCTCTCAAATAAAAAATAGTTATTGGTTAAGACTAGTGTTGTAAGGTCCACTATATATTGTGATGGTACTCTGCTGTCATCATCTTTACAGTAAAAGTTTAGTGCATCCAAACCTGCCTCACGAGGTTCAGGATATATGAGTTATGGCGCCATGGCAACCACAAGGTGATTTTGCAATGGCTCCATTTCTGAAAATGTTTAGGGCCGCAAACTATACAAGTGTACCAAGTTTCATGCTTTTATGAAAAATTGAACATATCACCTCAAATTTTGCACATATCACCTGGACTAATATATATGAGCAACTCCAGCGTTATGGACGTGACATTTGCAGTAAAAACTTAAAATATACATTTTCAGAGAATGTAAATGTTAACAATATACTGAAACATCTGTTTATATTTTTCTAAACCCCTAACCATAGAGTTTAGGCATCAGGGAAAAAAAACAGTCTATGCACGTGTTTTATATTTTAAATCAGGCAAATATGCATGCGTTACGGACGTGACAAAAAAGGTCTTGAGTTTTTGGGAGTCGACATACTTTGTAGAAATTCTGCGAATTCAAATGCACAAGCCAAAAGCGGAGAACCTCCAGGCCATGGTGCTTTAAGAAAAAACACCGTCTCAGGGCTGCATGAAAAGAAAATAAATATTAGTCATGTAAAATAGCATCAAAAAGAGCCTTAAATGGGTGGTTGATTGTTTTTTTTCTAGGCTTGATTGTGTTTATGGGGTGCAGTCTGACATGTGTTAATGCTTCGTTTGTTAAAAAACGCATTATTTTTCACATAATTTACTTTTATTT
>NW_015544232.1:3388-3972 GCF_001515605.1 Sinocyclocheilus anshuiensis
CGCCCCTCACCTCAGTGGCATGTGCTCCGGTTGTATTGTAAACAATGGCGTCGTCTATATTGCTTATCAATTTGAGCCCGATTGAGACGCAGAGGATGATATTAGTGTAGATAGCGCAGAACCTGTGCAAGCACGGCTCTTAATGGTAGGCCTATGTTTGTTGTTTGTTGTTTGCTGACTTTTAGATACTCTGTTATTTAGCTACTGCTTATGTTAGCTTTTAATAAACGATTTTATCATTAAAGCTTTTATACAGTATGGCAACCGCATGCGCGTCCATGTTTAACGCTTGTTATAGCTATGTGAAAATAAGTGTATAAATGGAACAGTTCATTGTTGGAGCTGAGCTGATCTGAATGAGAGAGAGAGAGAGATGCAAGCTATGTGATATAAATGGAACAGTTCATTGTTGGAGCTGAGCTGATCTGAATGAGAGAGAGAGAGAGATGAGAGAGATGGCGACGCGAGGAACAGGATTGAGAACCGCTGCTCTAGAACATTGGTTTTGGAATCCATTAGAATCGTTAGAAGACAGAATCGCGATTCATATATGAACAGATTTTTACGTGCACCCCTAGTTTTCT
>NW_015544232.1:5785-10866 GCF_001515605.1 Sinocyclocheilus anshuiensis
AAGTTAGTTTCTGCAATGTTAAGATTAAAGCTTGCCCATATGAAATATGTTTCTTCTGTATGAAATGAAATCTTATTTGCAATGCGGATAGACAGTTCTTAATGTGTTAGAAGTTCTATAAACAACAAGTGATGTTTAAGCTTCAATGCACAGCTAGATCAGTTTAAAGCTTCTATGAACAGTAACTGTCTTACTTCATCTAAGGAAATTGAGAGAATGCTGTAAAACTGATGCTGAAAAACTTCTTTCTCAGTGAGAGAAATTTTGTTTCTGCAATGTTAAGATTAAAGCTTGCCCATATAAAAGATGTTTCTTACATGTGAAATTAAATCTTAGTTGCAATGCAGAAAAGCAGTTCTCAATATGTTCGAAGTTTTATGCAAATCAATTTATGTTAGAGCTTCAATGCGCAGCAAGACAAGTTTAGAGCTTTTATGAACAGTAATACTGTGTTAGTTCATCTAAGCAATTTGAGATAATGCAATAACACACATGCTGAAAAACTTCTGTCTCAGTGAGAGAAAGTTAGTTTCTGCAATGTTAAGATTAAAGCTTGCTCATATAAAATATATTACTTACATGCGAAATGAAATCTTATTTGCAATGAAGAAAGACAGTTCTCAATGTGTTAGAAGATTTATGCAAAACAGTTTATGATAGAGCTTCAATGCACAGCAAGACCAGTTTAGAGCTTTTATGAACAGTAACTATCTTAGTTCATCTAAGGAAATTGAGATAATGCAATAACACACATGCTGAAAAACTTCTTTCTCAGTGAGAGTAAGTTAGTTTCTGCAATGTTAAGATTAAAGCTTGATCATATAAAAGATGTTTCTTCCATGTGAAATTAAATCTTATTTGCAATGCAGAAAGACAGTTCTCAATGTGTTAGAAGTTTTATGCAAAACAATTTATGTTAGAGCTTCGATGCACAGCAAGACCAGTTTAGAACTTTTATGAACAGTAATACTGTGTAAGTGCTTCTAAGCAAATGAAAAGAATGCAAGCACACATATGCCGTAAAAGCTTCTTTCTCAGTGAGAGAAAGCTAGTTTCTGCAGTGTTAAGATTAAAGCTTGCCCATATGAAATATGCTTCTTCTGTATGAAATGAAATCTTATTTGCAATGCAGACAGACGTTTCTTAATGTGAAAGAAGTTCTATAAACAACAAGTGATGTTAGAGCTTCAATGCACAGTTACATCTGTTTAAAGCTTCTATGAACAGTAATACTGTGTTAGTTCATCTAAACAAATTGAGAGAATGCAATTACTCACATGCTGAAAAACTTCTTTCTCAGTGAGAGAAAGTTTGTTTCTGCAATGTTAAGATTAAAGCTTGCCCATATAAAAGATGTTTCTTACATGTGAAATTAAATCTTATTTGCAATGCAGAAAGACAGTTCTCAAGGGGTTTGAAGTTTTATACAAATCAATTTATGTTAGAGCTTCAATGCACAGCAAAACCAGTTTAGAGCTTTTCTGAACAGTAATACTGTGTTAGTTCATCTAAGCAAATTGGGAGAATGCAATAACACACATGCTGAAAAACTTCTTTCTCAGTGAGAGAAAGGTAGTTTCTGCAATGTTAAGATTAAAGCTTGCCCATATGAAATTTGTTTCTTCTGTATGATATGAAATCTTATTTGCATTGCGGAAAGACAGTTCTTAATGTGTTAGAAGTTCTATAAACAATATGTGATTTTTAAGCTTCAATGCACAGGTAGATCAGTTTAAAGCTTCTATGAAGAGTAACTCTGTTAGTTCATCTAAGGAAATTGAGAGAATGCAATAACACATGCTGACAAAATTATTTCTCAGTGAGATAAAGCTAGTTTCTACAGTGTTAAGATTAAAGCTTGCCCATATGAAATATGGTTCTTCTGTATGAAAAGAAATCTTATTTGCAATGCGGAAAGACGTTTTAAAAATAACAAGTGATGTTAGAGCTTCAATGCACAGTTAGATCTCTTTAAAGCTTCTATGAACAGAAATACTGTGTTAGTTCATCTAAGCAAATTGAGAGAATGCTCTCAATGCTGAATGCTCAATGCTCAATGCTGAATGCTCAATGCATGTGTGCTCTCAACACACATGCTGAAAAACTTCTTTCTCGGTGAGTGCAATGTTAAGAATAAAGCGTGCCCATATAAAAGATGTTTTTTACATGTGAAATTAAATCTTATTTGCAATGCAGAAAGACAGTTCTCAATGTGGTAGAAGTTCTATGCAAAACAATTTCTGACACATTAAGAACTGTCTGTCCGCATTGCAAATAACATTTCATTTCATACAGAAGAAACATATTTCACATATGGGCAAGCTTTAATTTTAACACTGCAGAAACTAGCTTTCTCTCACTGAGAAAGAAGCTTTTACGGCATATGTGTGCTTGCATTCTTTTCATTTGCTTAGAAGCACTAACACAGTATTACTGTTCATAAAAGCTCTGAACTCTAAAAAGAAGCTCTAAAATAAATTGTTTTGCACAAAACTTCTAACACATTGAGAACTGTCTTTCTGCATTGAAAATAAGATTTAATTGCACATGTAAGAAACATCTTTTATTTGGGCAAGCTTTAATCTTAACATTGCAGAAACAAACTTTCTCTCTAAGCTAAGATTTCATTTCATACAGAAGAAACCTATTTTCATATGGGCAAGCTTAAATCTTAACACTGCAGAAACTAGCTTTCTCTCACCGAGAAAGAAGTTTTTCAGCGTGTGTTATTGCATTCTCTCAATTTGCTTAGATGAACTAGCACAGTATTACTGTTCATAGATGTTCTAAACTGGTCTTGCTGCGCACTGAAGCTCTAACATAAATTGATTTGCATAAAACTTCAAACCCATTAAGAACTGCTTTTCTGCATTGCAAATAAGATTTAATTTCACATGTAAGAAACATCTTTTATATGGGCAAGCTTTAATCTTTAATCTTTAATCTTCCTCAGATTTCATTTCATACAGAGGAAACATATTTCATATGGGCAAGCTTTAATCTTAACACTCCAGAAACTAGCTTTCTCTCACTGAGAAAGAAGCTTTTACGGCATATGTGTGCTTGCATTCTTTTCATTTGCTTAGGAAGCACTAACACAATATTACTGTTCATAAAAGCTCTGAACTGGTCTTGCTGTGTATTGAAGCACTAACATAAATTGTTTTGCATAAAACCTCTAACACATTGAGAACTGTCTTTTTGCATTGAAAATAAGATTTAATTTCACATGTAAGAAACATATTTTATTTGGGCAAGCTTTAATCTTAACATTGCAGAAACTAACTTTCTCTCACTGAGAAAGAAATTTGCAGTATCAGTTTTACAGCATTCTCTCAATTTCCTTAGATGAAGTAAGACAGTTACTGTTCATAGAAGCTTTAAACTGATCTAGGTGTGAATTGAAGCTTAAACATCACTTGTTGTTTATAGATCTTCTTACACATTAAGAACTGTCTATTCGCATTGCATATAAGATTTCATTTCTTACAGAAGAAACTTATTTCATATGGGCAAGCTTTAATCTAACTGTGCATTGAAGCTCTAATATCACTTGTTGTTTATAAAACTTCTAAAACATTAAAAACTGTCTTTCTGCATTAAAAATAAGATTTAATTTCACATGTAAGAAACATCATTCATATGGGCAAGCTTTAATCTTAACACTGCGGAAACTAGCTTTCTCTCACTGAGAAAGAAGTTTTTCAGCGTGTGTTATTGCATTCTCTCAATTTGCTTAGATGAACTAACACAGTATGTGTGAATTGAAGCTTAAACATCACTTGTTGTTTATAGATCTTCTTACACATTAAGAACTGTCTATTCGCATTGCATATAAGATTTCATTTCTTACAGAAGAAACTTATTTCATATGGGCAAGCTTTAATCTAACTGTGCATTGAAGCTCTAATATCACTTGTTGTTTATAAAACTTCTAAAACATTAAAAACTGTCTTTCTGCATTAAAAATAAGATTTAATTTCACATGTAAGAAACATCATTCATATGGGCAAGCTTTAATCTTAACACTGCAGAAACTAGCTTTATCTCACTGAGAAATAAGTTTTTCAGCATGTGCTATTGCATTCACTCAATTTCCTTATATGAACTAACAGAGTTACTATTCATAGAAGCTTTAAACTGATCTACCTGTGCATTGAAGCTTAAACATCACATGTTGTTTATAGAACTTCTTACACATTAAGAACTGTCTGTCTGCATTGCAAATAAGATTTCATTTCATACAGAAGAAACATATTTCATATGGGCAAGGTTTAATCTTAATATTGCAGATATGAACTTTCTTTCACTGAGAAAGAAGTTTTTCAGCATGTGTGTTATTGCATTCTCTATTTGCTTAGCTCTCACTGAGAAAGAAGCTTTTATGGCATATGTGTGCTTGCGTTCTTTTCATTTGCTTAGAAGCACTAACACAGTATTACTGTTCATTAAAGCTCTGAACTGGTCTTGCTGTGCATTGAAGCTCTAACATAAATTGTTTTACATAAAACTTCTTACACATTGAGAACTGTCTTTCTGCATTGAACATAAGATTTAATTTCACATGTAAGAAACATCTTTTATTTGGGCAAGCTTTAATCTTAACATTGCAGAAACAAACTTTCTCTCACTGAGAAAGAAATTTTCAGTAGCAGTTTTACAGCATTCTCTCAATCTCCTTAGATGAAGTAAGACAGTTACTGTTCATAGAAGCTTTAAACTGATCTAGCTGTGCATTGAAGCTTAAACATCACTTGTTGTTTATTGAACTTCTTACACATTAAGAACTGTCTATCTGCATTGCATATAAGATTTCATTTCTTACAGAAGAAACATATCTCATATGGGCAAGCTTTAATCTTAACATTGCAGAAACTAACTTTCTCTCACTGAGAAAGAAGTTTTTGAGCATGTGTGTTACTGCATTCTCTCAATTTCTTTAGATGAACTAACACAGTTACTGTTCATAGAAGCTTTAAACTGATCTACCTCTGCATTGAAGCTTAAACATCACATGTTGTTTATAGAACTTCTTACACATTAAGAACTGTCTGTCTGCATTGCAAATAAGATTTCATTTC
>NW_015544232.1:11710-16977 GCF_001515605.1 Sinocyclocheilus anshuiensis
AAAATAAGATTTAATTTCACATGTAAGAAACATCTTTTATTTGGGCAAGCTTTAATCTTAACATTGCAGAAACAAACTTTCTCTCACTGAGAAAGAAATTTTCAGTAGCAGTTTTACAGCATTCTCTCAATCTCCTTAGATGAAGTAAGACAGTTACTGTTCATAGAAGCTTTAAACTGATCTAGCTGTGCATTGAAGCTTAAACATCACTTGTTGTTTATAGAACTTCTAACACATTAAGAACTGTCTATCCGCATTGCAAATAAGATTTCATTTCATACAGAAGAAACATATTTCATATGGGCAAGCTTTAATCTTAACACTGCAGAAACTAGCTTTATCTCACTGAGAAATGTTTTTCAGCATGTGTTATTGCAATCTCTAAATTTCCTTAGATAAACTAACAGAGTTACTGTTCATAGAAGCTTTAAACTGATCTACCTGTGCATTGAAGCTTAAACATCACATGCTGTTTATAGAACTTCTTACACATTAAGAACTGTCTGTCTGCATTGCAAATAAGATTTCATTTAATACAGAAGAAACATATTTCATATGGGCAAGGTTTAATCCTGAGGGAACCATGGTTACATAAGTAACCTGAGACATTTTTCAGCATGTGTGTTAAAGTGAAAAGTGAAGTGACGTGACATGTGGCCGAGTATGGTGACCCATACTCGGAATTAGTGCTCTGCATTTATCCCATCCAAAGTGCACACACACAGCAGTGAACACACACACCGTGAACACACACCCGGAGCAGTGGGCAGCCATTTTTTGCTGAACACACGCCCGGGGAGCAGTTGGGTCAAGGCACCTCAGTCGTGGTATTGAAGGTGGAAGACAGCGCTTTACATGCACTCCCCCCACCTACAATCCCTGCCGGTATGAGACTCGAACCCGCAACCTTGGGTTTCGAGTCCGACTCGCTAACCATTAGGCCACGACTTCCCCACAACTTTATTGCATTCTCTCAATTTGCTTAGATGAACTAACACAGTATTACTGTTCATAGAAGTTCTAAACTGGTCTTGCTGTGCATTGAAGCTCTAACATAAATTGATTTGCATAAAACTTCAAACACATTGAGAACTGCTTTTCTGCATTGCAAATAAGATTTCATTTCATACTGAAGAAAAACATTTCATGGGGGCAAGCTTTAAACTTTACATTGCTAAAAACTAACATTCTCTCACTGAGAAAGAAGTTTTTCAGCATGTGTGTTATTGCATTCTCTCAGTTTGCTTAGATGAACTAACACAGTATTACAGTTCATAGAAGCTTTAAACAGATCTAACTGTGCATTGAAGCTCTAACATCACTTGTTTATAAAACTTCTAAAACATTAAGAACTGTCTTTCTGCATTAAAAATAAGATTTAATTTCACATGTAAGAAACATATTTTATATGGGCAAGCTTTAATCGTAACATTGCAGAAAACAAACATTCTCTCACTGAGAAAAGTTTTTCAGCATGTGTGTTATTGCATTCTCTCAATTTCCTTAGATGAACGAAGACAGTTACTGTTCATAGAAGCTTTAAACTGATCTAGCTGTGCATTGAAGCTTAAACATCACTTGTTGTTTATAGATCTTCTTACACATTAAGAACTGTCTATTCGCATTGCATATAAGATTTCATTTCTTACAGAAGAAACTTATTTCATATGGGCAAGCTTTAATCTAACTGTGCATTGAAGCTCTAATATCACTTGTTGTTTATAAAACTTCTAAAACATTAAAAACTGTCTTTCTGCATTAAAAATAAGATTTAATTTCACATGTAAGAAACATATTTTATATGGGCAAGCTTTAATCGTAACATTGCAGAAAACAAACATTCTCTCACTGAGAAAAGTTTTTCAGCATGTGTGTTATTGCATTCTCTCAATTTCCTTAGATGAACGAAGACAGTTACTGTTCATAGAAGCTTTAAACTGATCTAGCTGTGCATTGAAGCTTAAACATCACTTGTTGTTTATTGAACTTCTTACACATTAAGAACTGTCTATCTGCATTGCATATAAGATTTCATTTCTTACAGAAGAAACATATTTCATATGGGCAAGCTTTAATCTTAACATTGCAGAAACTAGCTTTATCTCACTGAGAAATAAGTTTTTCAGCATGTGTTATTGCAATCTCTCAATTTACTTAATAGAACTTCTAGCACTTTAAGAACTGTCTATCTGCAAATAAGATTTCATTTCACACAGAGGAAACATATTTCATATGCATTGAAGATCTAACATAAATTGTTTTGCATAAAACTTCTAACACATTGAGAAACATCTTTCTGCATTGCAAATAAGATTTAATTTCATACAGAAGAAACATATTTCATATGGGCATGCTATAATCTTTACATAGCAAAAAACAACTTTGTCTTTTTGAGCATGAAGCTTTACAGCATGCGTGTTCTTGCATTCGCTTTATTTGTTCAAAACGTCTAGCACATTAAGAACTGTCTTTCAGCTTTGAAAATAAGATTTAATTTCACATCTTTCCTATGGGCAAGCTTTACACTTAACATTGGATAAACCAACTTTCTCTTACTGAGGAAAAAGCTTTACAGAATGTGTGTAATTGCATTCTCTTCATTTGCTTTGAAGCATCAACACAGAATCACTGTTCATAGAAGCTCTAAACTTATCTTGCTGTGCATTGAAGCTCTAACATCACTTTTTGTTTATAAAACTTTTCTAACACGTTAAGAATAGTCTTTCTGCACTGCAAATAAAAATTAATTTCACATGTACGAAACATGTTTCATATGGGCAAGCGTTACTCTTTACATTGCATGAACCAAAAATCTCTCACTCACAAAGAAGATTTACATTTACAGCTAATTGATCATAGAAGCTGATGATAGAAGATCTAAACTGATTTTGCTGTGCATTTGAAGCTCTAACATAACTTGTATGCATAGAACTTCTAAAACATAGGGAACTGTCTTTCTACATTGCAAATAAGATTTAATTTCACATGTAAGAAACATCTTTCATATGGGCAAGCTTTAATCTTAACATTGCAGAAACTAACATTCCCTTTCAAGGGAACTTCGAACTGCGTCCTCTAGGGGTCGCTATGGGGAACGCCTCGTCGTGACCCGTGTCTGAAGCACACAGGTGCATCTCAATAAATTAGAATGTCGTGGAAAAAGACCAAAAAATGCAGATGAGCTGAAGGCCACTGTCAAAGAAACCTGGGCTTCCATACCACCTCAGCAGTGCCACAAACTGATCACCTCCATGCCACGCCGAATTGAGGCAGTAATTAAAGCAAAAGGAGCCCCTACCAAGTATTGAGTACATGTACAGTAAATGAACATGCTTTCCAGAAGGCCGGCTATAAATTAAATTCACTAAAATGTTTTTTTTTATTGGTCTTATGAAGTATTCTAATTTGTTGAGATAGTGAATTGGTGGGTTTTTGTTAAATGTGAGCCAAAATCATCACAATTAAAAGAACCAAAGACTTAAACTACTCCAGTCTGTTTGCATTGAATTTATTTAATACACAAGTTTCACAATTTGAGTTGAATTACTGAAATAAATGAACTTTTCCACGACATTCTAATTTATTGAGATGCACCTGTATATATATTAGGGGTGTAACGGAACATGTATTCGTACCGAAAATTTTTGGTACGGGTTTTTCGGTTCGGTACACGTGTACCAAACAAATGCAGCATTGTTTTAACCATTGCATGAGCGGAACCTCATTGGAAACTTCTAGTTTTATATATTGTTAATTTTGATAAGAAACAAAATCTCATCTTTCAAATTGCGTAATTTTTTTCAGGAAATTCAAACAATAAATGCCATCTTGGCGCTCTTTGATGTGGCGCGACAGATCACTGTATAAACGCCTCACTTCAAACGGCAGCTCGATCATCTCTTATTTGTTACTACTAGTCTAAAAGCGAAATAAACATGAATGAACATCTCAAGCCTCATGTAATCGCTCAATCAGTATTTCAACCGCGGAAAGACGGCAATAAATCTGCTTGTAAACAAAATGTCAGGTAGCATTTCATTTACCTCAGGCAAGTCATCAGTGTCCACAGCTCGTTAGTTCGCTAGAGAAATGAGAGTCTAGATGTAATGAAGCAGGCGTGACAAGAGTGGGGATCCACTTGCAGGCTTTATTTAAAGAGAGCGTGGTCAAAACAGTAATATCCGAGGCACAGGCAAAAGAGTAATCCTTACTACAGCAACAACAAACAAAACGTATGTAAGTTTTTGATTACCATTTCTATATATGATGACCCCTTTTAGGTGCAATAGTTTAAAAAGTGTAAATGGTTCAATAGACTGACTTGAAGAGAAAAAAATGCATAAAAATCAATATAGTTTCACGAAGTTTAATAAAGTCTAAAATAATTAGTTTGCAAAGTAATCTCTGATGCACCAAATACTTAAAGACCATTAATTGCTACCTTAATCGTTATATATCTTACTGATATTAAAAACATCTGTCAAGTTGCCAGACATGACTGAATGTATTGCTATCCAATTAAAATGAATAGACCATTTTGTCTATTTTAGTACAGCACATAGATTAATACTTCCATAAAGAGACACTTAAATACTCATACTTAGTTAAACTTAAAATTATTGAGCTAAAAATGACACTGTTGTTGTTGAGTAGAGTTTCCATTGATTACAATTGATTTCCCTGTTTATCACTGTGAAGCTGCTTTGACACAATCTCTATTGTATAAAGCGCTATAGAAATAAAGGTGACTTGACTTAAGGGAGGCGTACATGGTGCGATTTTTGCTGTCGTACGAGCTCGCATGCGATTTTTTTCTCTCGGGAGAAAATCGCAGATGCTTGCATGGTCGCGGCTCGTACCGTGTGAGAAGAATTACGGGCCGATCCAAGACGTTACGAGCACCTCCCGTCCTCCCGATAATTTTCAAACATGTCAAAAAAAATCGGATGCTGTCGGTTTAAATTCGTGGCGTATGTGCGGTTGAACGAGACAATTTGGCGATCCATCTGAAGTTGACCAATCAGAAGATGACAAAAACCATATAGTCTATAATAATTTTAGTTTAATTATACAGTTCTATTTTTTATTTGTTATTCCGAATGTGCCAAATTTGCCGTTCAGCTTTATGAATGAATATGCCTGTTGTATTTCCGGCAAAACGAGCAGAAATTCAGAAATGGGCTACTCCCTCGAGTTCTTTATGAAGAACAGAAAGTCCATGCTTTTCTCTGCTTTTCAGCCATTCTCTTTGCCATGTCCTTTGTCTT
>NW_015544232.1:19824-30480 GCF_001515605.1 Sinocyclocheilus anshuiensis
GCGATTTTTTTCTCTCGGGAGAAAATCGCAGATGCTTGCATGGTCGCGGCTTGTACCGTGTGAGAAGAATTACGGGCCGATCCGAGACGTTACGAGCACCTCCCGTCCTCCCGATAATTTTCAAACATGTCAAAAAAATTTGGACGCTGTCGGTTTAAATTCGTAAAGTATGTGCATTTGAACGAGACGATTTGGCGATCCATCTGAAGTTGACCAATCAGAAGATGACAAAAACCATATAGTCTATAATAATTTTAGTTTAATTATACAGTTCTATTTTTTATTTGTTATTCCGAATGTGCCAAATTTGCCGTTCAGCTTTATGAATGAATATGCCTGTTGTATTTCCAGCAAAACGAGCAGAAATTCAGAAATAGCCTACTCGCCTCGAGTTGTTTATGAAGAACAGAAAGTCCATGCTTTTCAGCCATTCTCTTAGCCATGTCCTTTGTCTTCGTTTCTTTTGTTTGGACGTCACAAGCCATAGCTGCCAGCCTGCCACAAAGAAAACTATTTCGTCCTCAGAATCCATATTTTTATGAATGGCGCGAAACGTAATGCTCCCGTCAGAGTTTGTAAAATCGTAGTAAATTCGTGTCGTGTGTGACTGCCTCCGTACGATTTTCGGATAAACTCAATCGTGACGTGCCAGAGCTCACGACATTCCGACCTTCAGAATCGCACCGTGTACGCCCACCTTTAACATGGCCATTATATCAACAAACTGTCTATTGAGGGGTAAGAACCAGCACATGAGTCAAAATGGCTGACACGCCAAGTAAACCTGGTAGGTGAAAAGAGAAGACAGCGTTTTTAACTACTGAAGATGTATTATTAAGCTTATTTTGTGACAAAGAACTGGATGATGGGGAAAATTAAAATATCCAGCATTCAATGTCAGTGAGGTGTAGCTAGCTAGCAGGTAGTAACTTATAATATAACTTACATTTTAATGGTATATCATATAGGCACTCTGTTACTGCTTAGCCACAAGAGAGAGAATGCAGAGAAGGGATTATTATTATTATTGTTAATAACAATTAGTTATGCAATTCATTGCTTCAGTATCATTCAGTTATTTGCTATATTTTTATTACAAACCCTAGTAAAATAGTAATATAGTGTATTAAAAGTACATTTATTTCATACTAGTTCAAATCTATTAACATTTTATTTGCTTTATTCATTGTCTGTTTACTGACATATCACTCTATACTTATATAAATATAAAAATTATAGGCTAATTAAACTTAAACCTGGTAGGTGAAAAGAGAAGACAGCGTTTTTAACTACTGAAGATGTATTATTAAGCTTATTTTGTGACAAAGAGCTGGATGATGATGAAGAAAATTAAAATATTCAGCATTCAATGTCAGTAAAGTGTCGCTAGCTAGCAGGTAGTAACCAATAACTTACATTCTAATGGTATATCATACTTCTCGGCTATCAACGAGAGGACCGTCTGTACTTCCTCAACAGACCACGAAACAGCCATTATTTTGTTGTTTAAAAAAAGGCTCATTCAAAACTGTTGCATTCATTCAAAAAAAGTTGCGTTCGATCCTCGCTGGCTGTGCTATTTTAATCTAGAGGGTCTAGTGTCTCGTGTCGCAAGTTCAATGACGCGGGTAGTGACGATTCTCTCCGGCCAATCAGTGATCAGCAGGGTTTACACGTCACATTTTGGTAACGGTACGGCTCGCTTGGAACCTCTGCCTCAGAAAATCCCCCAAAAGTGAGCCGCGCAGTACCATGCAGAGGAAAAGCACCAATTGATTCTGGATTAATTCCACCCTTATATTAGCCCATGCAACCCTTAGGGCCCTCATCTTAAGCGCCCTAGGGCTGGGCTCGCAGGATAGCTTTTCATTCTGCGCTTGTAGCAGGGTGCTATTTTATTTTGTTTGCCATAGCATTAAAGTTAACACAATGCGAGTGAACTGTATCGATAGAGAATGCTCTGGTAAGTAACATAACCTTTGCTCCCTGAGCTAACAGGAATGAGCATTGTGTAGCTGACTGTGCTACAGTGCTGCACCTAAGTCGATTCTGCCACTTCTCAGCTGAACGATTCTGATGAAATATCATTCAGCACTGACTTGTATTCGGTTGTTAAGTGGTTATTAAGAAGTGCTGTTTCCGGGTCTAAGCCTCAACTCACTTCACTTGAGAATACTACCTCAGCAGCCGTTTATGAGCACTGTTTATTCATATTAAACATTTAAGCTAAACGTTTTCAAACTTACAGTCTACACTACAGTCTCCATGCTCACAGCATCCCAAACACAAATAATTTTTATATTTATTTATTTATATTTTCATTGTCTTGCTATCTGGGATTTCGGTGTGGAGTTAAAGGTTAGGATTATATTGTTTTTGGTAGTATTATATCACATTGTGAGTGTATATTAGCACATTTTGTTGTTTTCTCGTGGTATCTGATAGTGTGTTTGGACACGGAAGCGGTGACACGTGACGTCAGACTTAACAAGTGGATAGGCAGCCGGGCCCACCTGTTTTGACAGGCTGAAATGCCATTTATTCATGCAGGACGTTATCGATTCAGGCTTCAGTATTTCAGAGAAGCGGAGTTTCCCCATATTGATAAAGTTAACGTAATGCTCGTTCTACTTATCTCAAGGTTACATAAACTTGCACAACGTGGTCCATATATATACTACTATATATATGAGGACCATGAAGGCCTTTTTTTTTTTTTATTACTGTTAATCATTGAAGAGAGTTTTTTTTGTTTCCAGTGTAAAATCACATAAATCACAGAATACCGCCCCCCAAAAGAAAAATAATTAATTACAGTGGGGGGAAAAAAAAAAACAGAAAAGAAACTCAGAAAAAAGTCAGAATATGAAATACCACAAATAATTGATAAAGATACTGTACATAAATGGTAATGACTTTAGTTCATGACAAGAATGGCACAATAACAAAGCTACCTTTGAAAAAACTGACTTGCATCCATGCAAACGAAACTAGAGTTCCAGTCTATGAAAGCCAATGATTTCAACCTGAAACAAAAATCAAACAGTCTTCCTGTAATCCACATGCATTTTGAGCTAGTTTGAAACCATCATAAGTGTTCACGTGCAGCTAGCCGATAAACATCAATGCAGGTGGTTCATAGAAACAGCACTCCTCACATTACTTTCCATGCATAAGCAGAGTTCCACTGATTGAGAAAAGGGAATGAATGTCCTCAATAGAAGAACCCCAGAATAGTCATTAGCTCTTGCTTCTACATAACTCTTGCTAATTTCTTCGAGTTATCTACTGGTATAAATATCTAACTAATGATATGATTTTTCCAATATCTCCCTTTATATGAATATATATTCATATAAAGGGAGATATTGGAAAAATCATATCTAGTCAGCTACTAAAGACTTACTACTGCAACTGGAATGTCATTATAACATTTAGGTGAATTATGATGATTTTATTTCTCTAATAATCGAGTATAGTACATGGATATAAGGAATTATTGCCAAACTTTTATCTGTAGTAAGTCAGTGTTGCCACTAGGAACCTACTACAACCTCTGAAATATGAATATAACATTTAGGTGAATTATAGCGATTTTGTATGTTAAAACTCATTTGGATGAATGACAGTATCGCTTACGTTTTTGCACTGTGGGTGGTAAATTCAGACGGTTTCTTAAGCAGCAGGCAAATAGTATTCACCACAATGAACATTAAATGAAACTGGGTCTCAGAAGGACATAGAACCTTAATAATGCATTTATGTACTTTATGAAAATAATCCGACGGATGTATTTAGTGGATTTTACCTGTGCGCATCATTACATCATAACACATCCCTGTATAACAATCATCTCTCCTGGGTGAAGACCACCCGGTATGATCTCAGTGAATGGGATTGTCTGATGAAAATCATAATAAAAACACAATCCATCAGCATTATTTTTCAGTCTAGGTTACTGTTATGATGAACGAAACAGAATGCTTACAAATCCACAAATAAACACTTGTTTACGCATGCTATTATCGCATGCTCATTTGAAAGGTGTAGCGGAACACTGGATGCACCAAAGGATCAACCTCGAATAAGGACAAACACCAGTAGTGCCTTTTCTTGGGTGTTTACTGCAAGCATGAAATGGGACAGTGTTACAACAATCATCTGTTCTGGTTTCACAATCTCTCTTCAGAATGTTTCACACAGACTCATGTTACAGGTTGTTTTTTTTTACAGTAACTGTAATTGAGTAATTGTTCCACTCAATATAATGCATTACACCAGAGGCACATTTTTATATAGAATTAATATGATTTATGAATACTGAAAGTTAATAAAACAATAATAGAACAAAATGAATACAATAACTCATACCTGCAAGCATGAAATGGGACAGTGTTACAACAATCATCTGTTCTGGTTTCACAATCTGCAAATACATCATTTAGTTAGTGCATTGCCACATTTTTCTAATATGCAGGCGACTTACAATACGAAAGTAACAATTCACAGTTTCAGTTTCTTCTCTTTAACACATATAACATGCTGAGTTATGAACTACATTACCCAAAATGCACCGCCGATTACTGGCGCGCATTTCACTTTATGCAATCATCCAAATGTAATGAAATGAAACTCAGATCAACATTAACAAGCATCCTCATACTGATGAGAATGAACACAGGACATAAACTGATATTTCAGATGTTGTACCGTTCATGGAAGTACGACACAATCGCAGGTTTAAAGTGATACAGTTTATGCAAGTATTAAACATGTACAACCTCTAATTTTACACATAACAGGGTCAACAACGGTATTACCAAAATATTTTGTTCTGATTTCATTGTAACTTCTATTTAATATGCTCTAGGAACATAAGTTGTCCATTAACACTACAGAGACACGTACCTCTCTTCAGAATATTTCACACCGACTGAAGACTGAGTGCTAGGGATGGGTAGATCGATCCTCACATAAAAAATATCGATTCTAAAGTGCATTTTTAACCATTCATTTTATTTATTTATCAAGAAATTCGTTGCATAAAATAAGCTTCTAAGTGTTAAAATAGACTATATTAGCGAATGATTGTGTTGGATTTCTCCTGCTCATCGGAACACACGCAAATGCTGAAAGACAGAACCAATCAATCACAGACAGCGTTCGCTGCTGACGCATGGCTCAGAGTGATTGTTCAAATAGGGTGCTGCAAATAAGATGCTTACCAAAAGCATCAGAAGCTTAAGTAGATCTTAAGAAACCATTGCCACGTTATTGCATTACATTACATAACATTGTTACTATATATAAAATTAATTCTGAAAAATGCATCACGGTTTTCATACAAATATGAAGCAGCTATAATAATAAATGTTTCTTGAGCAGCAAATGATATTATAATTATTTCTGAAGGATCATGTGACACTGAAGACTGGAGTAATGATGCTGAAAATTCAGCTTTGATCACAGATGCATTTTAAATTACATTTAAAATATATAAATATATATAAATATACATAAAATATATTAAAATAGAAAATTGTTATTTTTAATTGTTATATTCCACTAATCACAATATTGCTGCTTTTTTCTACTTTTTTTTTGTTGTTCAAATAAGTGCAGCCTTGATGAGCATGAGACTTCAAAAATATTACAAAATCTTACTGACCCCAAACTTTTGTGTACATGTAATATCTATTTTAAATTGGCTAGTTTGTGCAAGTAAATTTATTTAAACTGGTTGTTAAAAGTTCAAATGGACTGTGTTATGTTCTGTAATTGCTGTTTAAATCTGTCAGAAAAAAATATGCTAAAGTTTCAACTTTAGGGGTACAAAAGCCTGGCAGCCTTTTAAAAAAAGTAACCATGGTTTTATTACAGTAACCACAGTTTACCACAGTATTTGTAGTAAAACTGCAGTAACCACAAATTTACCATGGTAATAATAATAATAATAATACATGTTAGTACTTATGTAACACCATGTTTATTTTTCATGAGGTACCCTCAAAGGTGCACCTTTGTAACTTATCTATAGACCCTTAAAGCATGCATACGTGTATGGTACTAATGTGCTCCCTTTTAGGGGTATAGTTGCACCTTTGAGGTTACTGCCCCAGTAAAGGGCTAAAATACAATTATAGTATATTTTATTTCTGACAGTGTAAACAAAAAAAAGGCCTATGGAATGTTATAAACGGCTTTAAAATCTAATATTAAGTGAGTATAATTACTGATTATATTCTTTTAATAATTTAAAAGATCAGTTTAGTTTAGAGGTATCGATATCGATGATACTGGGCTTGAAAATATCGGTATCGGATCAAAAATGAAATAAGAGGTATCTATCGCCCATCCCTACTGAGTGCAGCACCAGGGGAATATACCAGTGATGGAAGAGGGCGGTATACCACATCAGCAACACAAAAGAACGTAACACATTCTTCTAAACAAACACGTGCAGTACAAGAAAGTAGTGTGATTATAATGTTCGATAAACACCAAGATTAAATGCTGTGTAAAAAAATCGCAATTTCCATTCTGCAATAATTTTATATATACTCCCAACCCCTCCCCCATAATGAAACGATGGATCATCCCTTACCCAGTCTTTCTGCACTTGGTTTTTCTTAACCAAAGTAACAAAGTTTGATGAATTATAACACTTTTACACCATTACAAAGGTTGTCTCAAATTCATAAATTGACGATTTACCGGATTGAGAATCGTCTGTTTTGCATTTGCCACTGACATTAAAATTCCTGTATTTAGCAGATAACAATAATATACTTAAAGGCGTTAATAAAAAAAAAAATATCGTCTTGTTAAAACCCCGTTTCACCAATTGACGAAGAAGTGACTGGCTTATAAACAACGGAACTAAAACAGCATGTTTGAGCATCATTTGTATGAGGTGCCAGACTGGACAAAAATGAAGGGAACGCGATTTGAATGCCCCTCCCGCCCCCCATGCCCACCTTAAGGATCGTGTATTTTTTTCTGTGAAACAAAAGTTAAATGTGTCCAGAATACTTATCATAGCTAACTGTCATTTTTTCATGTTATTAGATTTTTAATAAAAATGTAATTTGTACCAGTCTTTGTATATTTATAGCAAACTCAGATTACAGGCCTTTTTAGCTTAAAATTAAAAAATAATATAATCAATAATTATGAATTACAAAATTATAATAGCCTATTTGAAAAATAAAAAAATATAATAAAATAATAAAAAATAAAAATAATAAAAAATATTGTTAGTTGTTACTGGCTTGCTAACTAGCTACCTGGTGCTAACTACAGGTAATTATTAAATATAAAGTCAAATTATTTTTATTCAACCACCTAGATAGAATACATTTGATGGAAAAACAAAGGATTTGATGTTCAGAACAGAGTACAGTAATTAAGCCCACAGTACAGTACAGTAATTTTACCCCCACAGACTAGGTTTGAAAAAAAAAAATGCCATTCTGAAAATATAATTATATTTTTCTTAAATAACACGTACTCCCTATCTACAGGCCTTACTATTCTAATATCATATATAACTGTGATGTTCTACAAAACAAAAAGCTTTGAAACACTTTTTTCTTACTGCTGAAAACTGGAGCACTTACTGTAAAATCCGTTTTCTCTCAGGTACATCACCAGTGTAAGCTTCATGGTGAATAATTCTACATCACCCTTGTCAACGTAGTCCATAGCAACAACAAAAAATGTATCTTGACTTTATCTAGTGGTTATTTTGGGAAAAACAGTAGGGGGCGTTTTACCCTAAGGGGGCTTTTCCCCCACACTACCCTATGTGAAAGTAAAAGTGTCCTGACGTGTAGCCAAGTATGGTGCCCATACTCGGAATTCATGCACTGCATTTAACCCATGTCAAATAAACTCTCGCATGCATTTAACCCATGTCAAAAACTCTCGCGATGGCAAGGTGGTCATTTGATTTTGTGGTTATATTTCTGGCATTGTGATGCCTTCTGTGCCAGCACATTCTCTTTCCCAACTTGTCACATATATTGATGCTTGGTCAGTGCCATTGGCGTCACTTTTCAACGCACAGGTTATCCCTTTAGTGTCCCATTTCGACATGCAGTGTACTCCATTGCTTTCAGTTGTTTGTCTTATGCGCCAGGTCAAAATGCATTGAATTATTTGCAAGCATTTGTAAAAATAGCAATGGTTTTATATACATTTATAGCTTCATAGATATGTTGGAGCAACTACCCCAACCATATCCTAAACCTAACCACTTCTCAATAATATAAAACACTTAACAGCCAAAGAAAAGTACAGTAAAAAAAAAACAAAAAAAACATAAAAGTAGGGGTGAGCAGGGCACAAACTAACATGGGGTTAGTTGTAACACACATGGTTTAAATATTTCCACACATGCTAGCATAACAAAACATACAGTATTTACTAATTGCCATGTTAACACTATATAAAGAAAAAATGTGCCAAAATTAAAAACAACTTTTGAAGATATTGCTGAACATTTAGAACAGCAGCAAATGTTAGTGTTTATTTAAAAGTTACAAGTTTTTAGTGTTTATTTAAAATGAGACAAATCTGCTATTATTTTAATCTCCAATCTGTTATTTAGCAGTTTACTGTAGATAGCTCTTAATGCTTTGCTTACTAGCAGAAGACACTAACCAGCAGTGTTGCCAGGTTTGTGGTTTTCCCGCGGAATTGGGCTAATCTAACAAAGTTGCAGCGGGTTGTTTTTCATGTCCGTGGGTTGAAGCGACTCCAATAACATGATATTATTGATAGCCTGATAAATATGGAATGAAAGACACTAAATATGGAATGCGAATTTTACCAGGGGAACCCTGCCAAAAAAAAACGTGCAACCCCCCCAATGTGCAATCTCGCAATATGCCCAGGGGACTGTTTTTTTTTTCTGGACCTGAAAGACGCCTACTTTCACATCCAGATAGCCCCTGATCACAGACGATTCTTGAGATTCACCTTCAAGGGAGTGGTTTATCAATACACGGTCCTTCCCCTTTGGGCTGTCCCTGGCCCCTTGCACTTTTACGAAGTGCATGGATGTGGCTCTTTCCCCTCTGAGGCAGACGGGACTTCACATTCTGAATTACCTCGACGACTGGCTCATCATAGCCAGTCAGAGGCTGAGCTACTATCCCACCGATCCCTCCTCCTCAGCCATTTGGAATGCCTGGGACTCAGGGTCAATGTTGCCAAGAGCTAAACGGATTCTGTTCCTGGGAGCAGTTTTCGACTCAGCCTGAATGAGGGTATTAGTCGCGCCAGAACATGCACAGGCCATTCAGTAGCTAACGGCCTCCTTCAAAATTGGAGCCTCTCACCCTCTCAAGATTTTTCAAAAGATACTAGGCCTCAGTACTGGCTAAAACTGCAAGTTCCGCCCCATGCATGGCGTCACGGACGCCTTCGAGTCAAGGTGGACCAGGCCTGCGTAGCAGCTCTGGCCCCTTGGAGAGACCCTCAATGGTTTGAGCGGGGTGTGACCATGGGTATTGTCCACAGAAGGAAGGTTGTCTTGACAGATGCATCCAACACGGGTTGGGGAGGTTTGTGCGAGGGCAGACTGACCTTCGGCTCCGGGTTGGACACGGAAGGACAGCTACACATCAACTGCCTCGAGATGCTGGCAGTATGTCGAGCCCTTCAGACCTTCTTACCAGACCTGAAGGGACGACATGTACTGGTCTGTTTGGAGAGTATGACAGTGGTGTCTTATATAAATCACCAAGGCAGGCTCACCTCGAAGCGCCTCAACAAGATGGTAAAACGACTCTTGGAATGGGCACACCTCAACTTGCGCTCATTAAGGGCAACACATGTGCCGGGCATATTGAACCAAGGTGCAGACATCTCAGTGTCCCATGTCAGAGGAGTGGACGGTCCATCCGCAAACGGCTCTAAGAATCCTGAGCCTGGTTTCTCCCAAGGTTTTTTCTCCATTCTGTCACCGATGGAGTTTTGGTTCCTTGCCGCTGTCGCCTCTGGCTTGCTTAGTTGGGGACACTTCATTTCCAGCGATACCGTTGACTTGATTGCAAAGATACTATTTAAACTGTGCTGGATGTTGACATCACTGAATTCAATGATGAACTGTCTTTAACTGAAAAATTTGTGTTTACTATTGTCATTTTGCATTATTGACACTATTTTCCTAATTAATGCTGTTCAGTTGCTTTGACACAATCTGTATTGTTAAAAGCGCTATATAAATAAAGGTGACTTGACTTGACTTGACTTGACTAAGAATCTGGGAGATCTTTGGCAAAGCAGAGATCGACCTCTTTGCCTCAAAAGACAACTCTCATTGCCCACCTTACTTTTTGAAGGACATGGACCCGTTGGCCCACGACTGGCCCAACCTCCTCCTTTACGCTTTTCCTCCGATCGCTTTGATTCCCCAGGAAATCAGGCAAATCAGGGAACACAAACACATGGTTCTCCTAGCGACCCCGCTCTGGAGGAACCAGTTTTGGTTCTTAGAGTTTTCTCGGTTGCTGATAGCAGGCCCCTAGCCCATTCCCCTGTGACAAGACCTTGTCTCTCAGGCGAACAGGATGATATGGCACCCCCAGCCCAAACTGTGGGCTCTGCACCTATGGGCTCTCGATGGGAACCTACAAACCCCCCCCCCCC
>NW_015544232.1:30739-53959 GCF_001515605.1 Sinocyclocheilus anshuiensis
AAACCAAAAACCCCCCCCCCCCAATAGTGTCTTAAATACTATCTCACAGGCTAGAGCCCCGTCTACGAGATGCCTCTATGCTCTTAAATGGTCCGTCTTCTCCGCCTGGTGCACAACCCAAAGACTTAACTTCCTGTGACATATCGGTGATATTGTCCTTCCTCTAAGAGCTGTTGGATAAGGGCCATTCCCCTTCCACCCTCAAGGTCTATGTAGCAGCTATAGCAGCTTATAGGATCTTTTTTGGAACGATTATCCAAGGCCGGACTGACCTCTGCGAGTTCAGCCCTCTTGCGGGGCTTACCCTGCTATACTTGATCCCGCTGAGCCCTTAGATGCTTAAGGCCAGTTCATATAATAGTCGTTCCTCTGTCATGGCACGGTGGGATTGTAATGATTCCCCATAAGCGTCTAGCGATGCAGTACGAGTGAAGTATCAATAGGGAATGTACTCGGTTACTAACGCAACTTCGGTTCCCTGAGATGCGGGAACGAGTACTGCGTTGTTAGCCGCGCTATGACGCTGCATGACTCAGTGCCGTTGCTTCATTTGAATTAACCTGAGGATCCTATGCCAGAATGCCCACTTATATAGCCAGATGGACTCGGCCATTCTGGCGGGCTCTGGCAGACTTCGTGGCCATAGGCTTGTGCAGCTCTGCTACTTCGCCATTGGTTCATTTTCATTTCACTGCATGAACCATTGGAGTTGGTGCAGTTACACTGCATTATTGAAAAAGGCTTCAGTTATCGGAGAAAAAGGAGTTTTCCCCATAAGCGTTCCCGCAGTGCTCGTTCCCATATCTCAGGGAACCGAGGTTATGTTTTTAACTGAGTACGTTTTGGGTAGCAATTGGGCGGGTTTTCTGTTGAAAACCTGGCAACCCTGCTAACCTGTTTTAAATTCCAGTTGCGCAAATGGGAAACATTACACTGAGTTACAATGTGCCCAGCTATTATTAGAACTATGCTATTCTATGACATTAGCGATGTAATTTACATTAATTACTTTCATGAATTTTAATGTGAAATCATAAGAGACAGGTGAATAAAGACTGAGAGTCAATGTTCAATATTCTGAAATTATTATTTCAAGAACTGTAAAGCAATGTTGCAATGTGTTCATTGTCAAACTCCAAAATTTGTTTATTTTTAATTCCTAAAAAAATTAATTTTATTTGAAAAAGTAAATAATTGTATTTTATTGACAAACTATTTTAGTTTGTCTTGTATGTACACACACACACACACACACACACACATATATAATGTGTATATATATATATATATATATATATATATATTTTATATATCTTAGAGTTTAATGATTAATTTTACATAACTTTTAATACAGTATATATATATATATTTATATATATATATATATTAGATAACATTTTAAGCTGTCATATGGTCGTTACAATGTGCCCCACCATGGGGCATGTTGTCACATTTTATTTGGTCATATCTCATTTCAAAGCTACACCCGAACTTTAGCATAATGCAGTTGGTCACGAGACACACAAGAGCTAATGGCATTTCATAACCAAAGCTGACGTAATGCTTCTTCTGGTGGCAATTTTTGAATGTATGCACAGAATCTAAACTTTCCGGTGGATGGAGACATGATTGTGTCTGTTCCTCACACAAATCAATCGTTCGTTCGGCTTTGGAGGACATGGGATATTTGTACTTTTTGAATAAATCACGACTGTGATACTATCTTTCTGATATATCCTGTGTTTTATTTTGAAAATGGTTAGGTTTGGGGGTTGGATTATGTGCTCAAAAATGTCTAAATAGTGTAATGTAGTATAAATACAATTGTTGTGGCTGCTCAAATTGAAAATCATACTTCAACATATATGTCATGATGGCAAAATTATTACCCAATATATAATTTCATCATGACAATAAAATTCCCTGCCCTTCGTGTCTGTCTATTGACGACAAAGGTTTCTTATTGAAAGCAATGGAGGTTGAGGTATGATAATGTCAGTGCAGCTGAATAATATTAATAGCAATTAACATTAATTTATGAATAATTAATATTAATTTCTCAATATTAATAGTCTTTTAAACCCCAACTGAGCAAGCCTTATTGTTTTTTTTTTAAAAGGACAGAGGACACAGAAGGGGAAGGTTATATATTCATTTTTGGAGGGCTTTTATTTTGGAATTCAACACCAGACAGTCCTGACATTGTGTGAGTGTTGAAGGAATTTGATATGGGTCAACACACATGAAGGAAAATGAATTAAAGCCTTACAACCCTCAATGAGCAAACCTAAAGAAACACTGGCAAAAACTCCATAAGATGTTAAAGAAAATACAGTTTGAACATTGAAAAAAAAACCATCTAACACTATGTATTAGCCAGTGCATATTTAAATCACCCTGAAAAATAGTAAAGAATCAGCACTGTAAATAATTTTTGAAAGACATACAGCAGTGATATGTATTTGTCTGAACATTCAGTAATACACATATTTGTATGGCTATATTTATACTGTGTATGGTTCATTATGTATGTGTAAGTTATTACGATTTATGTGTAACGATTAATGTAGACCCTAATCACGCTTTTACTTACATTGTTTGTATCATCTTGTTTATCTGTGTTTGCACCATGTTCCAAACAGGCCGACTGTATAATTGCTAAGGATTTTTCAGCGATTCTTTCTTCAGGTTACAATGTTAAGCCAGTAGTTGGAAACAACTGTCTTTATAAGTGAGCAGTTAAATTATTAACACAACACAATTTGTTCAAAAACATTCACACTGTGTGTTTCTCGAACACACAGTATGAATTGCTAATTCAGCTTTGTCTATTTTTGCTACACAGTTCCAAACAGAGTGACTGGAAATAATTATATTGCTTGTTTTTAAAAGTAATATTACAGCACGATTAGTGCTGTTAGTCTGAATAGCATGGCTATACCTGCGGACTTGTATAACAACCATTCTTATATTGCTTACTTATCTGTTTATATTACATAGCATATTCCATAATGCTTTAATATTCAGGGGTGAAAAAGGGGGTTTTATGCATTTATCTTTTTATTTTGACTTCTGTAATTTGACGTGTGGATCAATGGACAAAGACATCTGTCTAGCACATGTTTACATAGAAAAAAAAAACAATTAAGCAGCACAGTGGAACACAAAAACATTGTGTGACATGCTCTCAGCAGTGTTCTGTAAAGTACAATGTACATGTATATTTTTCATGCTTAAGAATGTGTAACATGAAAGAGTAAACAAAAAGAGAAAAAAGATATTTATTCAAATTAAGCATGAGGGAAATAATTAGAAGAAGATCATGTAGACCTCTTACCAGTTCAAATGAGGTACATTTTCACTTTCAAAGCAAAAGAACTAAAAGAACTACCTGCAGTTGTATTGTCATGCAAGCCCCAGTCAAGTTTTTTGCACAGACCAATTTTCACAACCATTTTTCCATGTGAAGATGAAATAAAATGGCAGAATGCATGTGGCTTTAAGTAGTCTTTTTAACCACATGAATGAAATAACAGGGCACCTCTCCTTGCCCTGGGGTGTATTGCTTGAAGTCTCCATATACATTGTGCTCGCATTTTCCAAAGAACGATGCTCTCAAAATCTCCTTAAAACTCTCCAAACGATGGGGGTAGTATGACAGGCGGAATTTACTACAAGACAGAAAAGATAACTTTTTAAGAACATCATGCATGTAACATCATGTATAACCAATTCCTGATACACACACATGACATCACTGGATGGTGTATTATTGCAGATTGTGCATACTGTATTTTAGATAATATATGGATGATTGTTTTAAAAGTATAGATAATAATAAATTGTAAGATGCCAATTTTGCAAGCGTCACTGTGCTAGTTTGCATAGTTTGCTCTTGCTCAGTACAGTTAAAGATGGAGAGGACAAATATACTGCAAATGGATGTAAAAACAGACACAGACTTTGAATGGAGGGACAGAACTTTCTCAGGTTTTATTAAAAACATCGTAATTTGTGTTTTGAAGTGGAATTAAAGAGTTTTATGGGTTTGGGAAATGATGACAGAATTTAAATTTTTGGGTGACCTAACCATTATGGCAACTACATTTCGTTCTGTTCATCATACAAAGTGAACATTCACTTCAGAAAACTGGTGTTGTATCGATTACTTTTACGCTATCTTTATGCCCCTATTGTTTAATTCTATGGACAAAACAGCTGAAACATTCTTCAGATATTTCATTTCATTTCATTTGTGTAACTCAAAAGGAAATCAAACAAATTTGGAATTTCAAAAGTAACAGTCAGTATCTGTAACAGTCAGTGCATCTCATCCACATGGACTGCAACAGATTTGTTAGCTCTTGCTGTGAGAGGTTATCCTTGCACCTCCAAGTTCCCAGACATTTCTGGGGGGAGGGTGGGGACACACACACGAACAGCTGTCCTTGCTGTCTTGGATACGCCACAAGGATATGCTGTTTTCATTCAAATCAAAGCGTAGAAAACATATCCTTGTGGTGCGGCTGACACAGAACAAGGTATGCTATTTGCGTCCAGCAGATATTCTCCAAATTGGCGCTACGCTGACGTAGAGGAGACGATTTGTTGAATAAAGTCATTGTTTTTGTTTTCTTTGCACAGAAAAAGTGTTCTCGTCGCTTCATTAAATTCAGATTGAACCACTGATGGCAGATGGACTATTCTGACGACGTCTTTCATACTTTTCTGGGCCTTGACAGTGTAATTTACTTGGCAGTCAATGGGACAGTCACAAGCCTCCCGGTTTTCATCCAAAATATCTTAAATTGTGTTCCGAAGACGAACGAAGCTTTTATGGGTTTGGAACGACATGGGGGTAAGTGATTAACGACAACATTTTTTAAAAAAGAGAGAGAGAGAGAGAGAGACAGAGAGAGAGAGAGAGAGAGAGAGAGAGAGAGAGAGAGAGAGAGAGAGAGAGAGAGAGAGAGAGAGAGAGAGAGAGAGAGAGAGAGAGAGAGAGAGAGAGAGAGAGAGAGAGAGAGAGAGAGAGAGAGAGAGAGAGAGAGAGAGAGAGAGAGAGAGAGAGAGAGAGAGAGAGAGAGAGAGAGAGGTATATTTGCCATATTACCAAGCTACTTAATGTTAAAAAATGAAATGAAAAAGTTATATTCAAGCGTTGATTTAATTGAACAGGCCACTAGGACAGTAAAGGGAACCTTCAACTGACTGAAAACACCAGAAGAAAATCCAGGGTCCCTGCTCACCTGCATGAAGGCATAGGCCTTCTGCAGGGAGGCATGAGAACTGCAGATGTGGCCAAAGCAATAAACTTAAATGTATGTAATGTAAGATGCCTATGACAGTGATACAGGGAGACAGGAAGGACAGCTGATCTTTCTTGCAGTGGCAAACCACAGTAACTTATAAGTGCCTTGGTTGAAGAGTGGGGTAGCATCTTAAAGCAAGAACCAACAAATCTGGTGCAGTCCATGAGGATGAGATGCACTGTAGTCTAGTGGTCACACCAAATACTGACTGCTACTTTTGTTACTGACCCCCCAATTGTCATTGAAAATGTAAATCTTCTTGAAATTTTACACACACACACACACACACACACACACACACACACACACACACACATGCCTATTCTTAACATATTGGCTGTTTATTATTTCTTATAAAGCACATATTCTGCATGACCATATTCTACATCCCTAATCCTTCCCAATACCTAAACTTAACTACCTTACTAAGCAGCAAATTAGGATTTTATTGAGGCAAAAGGTTTGTTAATAGCGAGAATCAGACCTTTAAATAAATAAATAAATAAATATACAGTGGTGTGAAAAAGTGTTGGCCCCCTTCCTGTTTTTATATACTGTATATATCTTCTGTTCACCAAGCCTGCATTTATTTGACTGGTAGTGCATGTATGTATAGATAGATAGATAAATAGATAGATTTTTATTTTCTCTTTTTGTAATTATATCCATGTTCTAATTAGTAATCTATAGAGTAATCTATAATTACACAGATCACAACCACTCAAAAACTGACCCCACCAAAAGCTCAGGTCACAGTACCTTGTATCAGGTGGAGTCTGAACATCCTCTGGTTGAGGCAGTTCCAGAGTGTAGTCCAGTGTGATCATGTGAGGCTTGCTATTTACCCACAGTACTGAGGTGGAGATGTCCTGTTTCAGGTCACTCTGAAAAACAAGCACTGATTTCTTCCATATTTCATCAGAATTACTGGACTTTTACATAAGCCTTTTAGTTTAACAGCCTTAAAATTAAACACCATTTTTTCATCACACAGAACAGACAGCTAGCAAATATTCACAGAATTGTTTGTTTGCATGTTGACTTAAATTTTTAACACTGTTTCTCAGAAATTGCATTACTGCACCTTTAATTCCTGTCATGTTTAGGCAGGTAATGCTGAAAAAATATTTATGAGAATTTCTCTTTTTTCACAGTTTTGCAGCTAAGCCCTGATGTAAAAAATAATAAACCAAGTGGATGCATGATTTCAGACAAAAGCCAAGCACAATTATAGTCTATAGGCTATTCTTAAAACAAAATGGAGTGAACTGGGTCCCAAGTACAAAGTTGGATTCTTAAAGGCCCCATGAAAACAAAACTTAAGTGTTTTTGATATGAATATGTTAGTCTTAAGGATATCTATAACCTAATGTGCTCCAAAACATTAACAAAATTTGCATTTAGAAGATATAAGAATTCAAAACTTAGTCACTTTTGCCAACATGGATAAATGATTTTGAAGTTTTCACTAATGTATACTGTATGTTATATATGGCAAATGGCACATATTGCACTATATAGAGGATAGGGAGTGATTCAAAGAGTTTAAACATGCTTTCCAATGGGGTGAATGAAGTCATGCAAACCTCCACAGCATGCACAGTGTGCTCTGGTCCACGATATCACAGAGTGGATTATATGCACGAGTCTTCACGGACAAAACAAAATGTATCCAGCCCATTTGCATTCTAGACAGAATGCTGTATTTTAAAGTGCAATGAAGGAATCAAACGTCGCAAATGGTTAGACATCTTCTGCATTATAAACAGCAATGATGAGGAAAAGAGATAACACCGGTGCCATGCACCAGGATTTTCAAACTGTATTACTGAAAAGTATCACTGTTTTTTCCTAGTTAGTAGTTCTAAGGCCCTGTTTACACCTGGTATTAAGATGCGTTTTGGCCAATCGGATCACAAATAGACAAGGGAGACATTCCCGTTAACACCTGTTGTTTAATCAGTCTCTTTTGGCCACTTCTGAACATTTTCCTGATTTCGTTGAAGGGAGTTTCTATGGGCGGGTGAATGTATGGGCTTTTTCTGATCTTTCAATCTAATATTGCGAAAAATATGATTTACGTGATCTACTCGATATTTACATTTGAATGTGAAAGGAGACAACTGAATATGTTTCTGCAAAACTATGCCAAACGCTGTGGGTTTGTGTTAGAATCAGGACTGGTAAGAAAACATTTTACATTTTTCGCCTTCAAACCAAATTTACACTTTCAGTAGGCAGTAGTTTAAATTCAGTAGTTTCAATTCTGTGGGCACGCTTCATGTCCCATAATGTTTAAGAATTAGATCAGTTGGCAAGAGAGGAGGCAGTCTTTAGTGGCTGTTCTAACGCATTTGATCACAACCTGTTCGAATGCGTTTTCGACTTATTTCTGGAAATGATCAAAAGTAGACAAGCTCAAAACCTTTCAGACCCCCTTTACATCTTTCTTTAGCGTTGTCCACTTGTGATCAGATCGACAAAAACGCATCTTAATACCAGGTGTAAACATGGCCTAAAGGGGTAATCTATTAAACTTCTTATTTTATGAAACTGTGGCTGTGTCATAAATTAAACACTATTGGCTATTTTTTTAAAAAGGGGAAGACTCACGCGATATGTCTCGCCCTAACTTCCTGTTTCATTGAAAATTAGGTCAGCACTCCTCAGTGGGTCTTTAACTACCTTATAGAAAATATTCTTTCCTTGGGGTGCTTGGCCAGTCTCAAGAATGTAATCATAGTTACGGTGGTCAATGATTAGGATCCCTCCAGGTTTCACCATGCTGGCTATGTTTTGTAAGGCAAGCTTCTGATCACTCTGGTCCCCTGTGAAATATGAGAAAGTAGTTAAATAGATAAATCCGTAAAAATATTAAACATATTTTGGTTTGGTATTCTTACCTTTGAAGTCTGGTAAATGAGCAAATGAATTGCCTAGACAGATTACTGCATCAAACCCATCTTCAGGTTTTTTAACATCTTCTGGTAATGTTAGCCAGTTGGCCTCCTCAATTACTGAAATAAAAAGACCAGGGGCCACATTTATCAACAGTGCGTACGCACAGATGTGCGCGTAATGAGTGCGTAAGAACAGTTTCACGCAAAGTGTGGGATCTACCAACTTGTACTTATACGTAGAATAATAATGTGTGTAAATATAAGCACACATCTGAGCATGCTTACGCAGAGAATCTAGTGGTAGAATAGCGACACTACACATAAAACGCATTTAAGAGTGTCACAGTATACATTAAGCAATCCACATATGTCCTGTGTTTCCTTTAATTATAAAACACTCAATATATCATTTGTATGGTTTTAAATTGTCTGGTGCAATGGCTTATCTTGCGTTATTGGAAGACTTGGCAAAAAATGCGCTCTGCAGAGAACGTGTTTTCAAAGACCACGCTGAGAGTGAGAGCACAGAATGGCTTCTTAGTCGGTACCGTTTTCTTTGCCATGATTTCGGTGAGGTTACATACATTCACTTGATTTATAAAGGGAGGTGTTGTCACCATATATGGTTAATTGGAGGCGTTTCCGAATGTAAATGACCGTGAATGTGAAGGAGCATGTTACTTACGCACACGTGGGATTTATCAACAATTATTGCTTACTCGTGTGTACGAACTGCCTGCGCACGTTTGATAAATACGGATTTTCTTGTACTTGGGCAAATTCTAAATTTCATTCGTAGGACAAAAAGGCCCAGGGGTCTCATTTACAAAACTAAATGTAGATTTGATCCTAAAAGTGTACGTACGCACAAATGCTAGATTTTGCGTAGGCACAAAAGTTTTTCGATTTATAAAACCATGTGTACGCCAGAACCTGCTCAAAAATCCCTTTATAAATCCCAGTCATGGGAAGATTGTGCGTACGCCTCCCTGAAATCACCATATATGGAGCTTAAAATGCCTAGTTTTACTATGCATAACCTTATCAGCATATGATTTCCATGCACATTCCATTCACGTGACACTATGTTCAACACTGTCAAAGGTAAAAGACATTAAGGGAATATGAGATATGGACTATACATGCCATTTGTGCCATACACAATTATTATTGCTAAAAATCATCCAGTATCCTTGTTATGCTTCAGAATAAATATATCAAAATATCCATAAAAACAAAACTGTTTAAAATAGTTCTCAGATAAATATTTTAGAATAGAGTTGAGATCATTCTTTCCCACTGGCCAAGTATTTCAATTGTTTTAAACAATTTAAATCGAATTAAATGTATGCCGTTTTGCTGATAAGGTGAACATATTTTAGCTATTTTTAGCCTATATTAAATATTGCAATGTAAATACAATTGTCTCACTCAGCGCGCCACTGACAAAGTATTTTAAAAAGGAAATGTGCAAATTACCATTTTCTTAAAGTTGTATCCTTCAAATACAGTGGTATTTTTCATAATGTTGTGGAGATGCATACACACGACATCAACACCTCCGTGCAGCTGTGGTTGTACAGTAAGCTATTATCACTGGACCTATCCAAGCCAGACAATGGACCGTTCGACCGCTAAATCCAGCAGTGTCTGCCATAATATCGAAGTAAGTGCACATCATTGATCACTGTTCTCGCTAAAAATATTTTCTCATAACATGAGATCTGCAGTTTAGTTTAAATATGGATTATGTGTGCACCTATTGCACTCCTCGCTGTCATTAGCATGCCACAGGAAAATTGATCAAGCGCATCCACTATAAAAATGTCTAAATTCATTTAATTTTTGTTTAACTTCTGCGAAATGATTTTATGTAATTTCAGTGCTTATTTCCATTAATGAGAGTGGAATATATTATGCAAATGTGTAAATCGAAATGAAAACAGAGTTTAAAATCATTGTTTACTTCATTAATTTTCTCACTCCAGGAAAAGGAGTGCGTACTAGAATGTCCGTACATCAAGTTTATTTTTTATAAATCCCGATATGTGCGCGGAAAATTGCGTACGCATATTTCTGAGATGGTCCTCACTGCAGAACACAAGATCCAGGGTGCGAGGTTGGATCCAGATCCAACTCCTCCCACCTTACATATACCTAAACCTGTCACTGTTCGCAGGTCTGTGTTCCTTCTTTGTTTTGTGTGTGTCTGTGTGCGTGTGTTTTGCTGTCACCTGCGTTGCTGGGCAATTCATGATCGCTGATTAGCGATCAGGGTCAGCTGGTGATGATCAGCTGCACCCTTTATATTGAGTTGTTTGTTGTTCATTCCCTGTCTGATCGTTGTTTGCTCACTCTCGTTCTCTGTTCTCCTGTCTCCTGTTTGCTGCACTCGACTCAGTGCGTTGTGGATGATTCCTGTGGAGTGACTGCAGCACTATTGTGGAACCACATGTTACTGTGAGGAACTCTTGCTTTCTCTGTGGAGTCTGTTGTTCCTGTGACTGTTGTCCGGTTCTCAGTCATCTTCCCATTGTAGTCCCTGCGTTGCTGAGGAATTATCTGCACCCTCACTTTTCCTGTTGTCTTTATGCTGTGACCGGTTTGGTCTTCAGAATATAAACCTTTGAACACTTGCAACTGAATCTCTAGTCTTTTCCTGAATTACCCTGACAAAACCTGCCCGTCTCCCCCCCCTGATCCCTAAACCCACCCATCTCCACCCCCTAGATGTGGATCCAACCCCGCCCCCTGGATCTTTGTTCTGCAGTGAGGGGCTACTGATATTTCTATACCCAGTTTGTGCATACACAGTGTTTATAAATGAGACCCCAGACCATGACGAAACATTTAACTGATTCTCACATAACAGTAAAGTCACCCACTCAAAACGGGGATCTCCACTTACCCCAGTTATCGAAGGCGGGCTCTTTTCTCCTCTCCCATCTCTCTTTAAGAGCATATTTGAGCATTTTGTCACTGGCATCCACACTAACCACCTTGAATCCCTCTTCTACCAACATGATGGAATCCACCCTTAAAAAAAAAAAAACATATATTGGAGGAAGGCATTGATTGAACTCTCTTGGTGGTATTGATCAGAGCTGTTGAAAAACAGAGTTTGAATAGGTTTAGGCAGGATAGACAACAGTTTCACTATATTTCCAGGAATTTCTGGTAAATGTTAATGCATGTGCATTGATTACAATGCTGACTACACTTTACAGTATATACACTTTACTTATAAAGAGACAACATTAATGTTTTTCTTGAGTTTAACACTCAGTTATTCCTTACTTGGGTCACACAACTCCTTGGCCGGACACCTTAAGTGTAACTTTGTATCAGTTGAATAACTGCACTGTATTTTAGATCAATAATACTTATTTAATATTTTGAGGATTTTTTTGGTATGATATAATATTTGTGCAATAATTATGATCCATTAATGACCATTTAAAATAATATTTTTTTCTAATATGTTTATTATACTTCAGTTAGTGTAGTATTTATGGTTAAAATAGAGGAAAAGTTTTTAAATTCCAATGCAAAGTGGAAAATTAGAGGCATCCGGTGGCCGGAAAAATAATATTCATACAGTATGTACATTTACATTTACATTTTTATCCAAAGCCACTTACAAATTAGGACAATGGAAGCAATCAAAATCAACAAAAGAGCAATGATACGCTAGTGCTATAACAAGTCTCAGTTAGCTTAACGCAGTACACGTAGCAAGGTTCACTAGATGCCTAGTAGCTCAAAAGAGAATTGCCAGTCATAACTGCTTTTTTTCCCCCTCAGATTTTGCATTTGAATCAAACTCAAACACTAGATTTTTATAAGTTTAGATTTTGTAAAATATTAAATTTAAAAAGGTTAATTACTCACATCCTAATGTTATTTTATGATATTCACACAAGCATACACAACAAGTGAATATTAAAGGGGTCATATGATGCGATTTCAATTTTTCCCTTCTCTTTGAAGTGTTACAAGCTCTTGGTGCATTAAGAAGATCTGTAAAGTTGCAAAGACTAAAGTGTCCAAGCTGACAAGTTTAAATAGTGTTTAAAACACACACACACACACACACACACACACACAAGGCAACCAATAGCATTCAGTGAAACTCCACTATATTACTACTGGATAGATTCCTGAGAGGGCAACTAATGCATTAAAATGTAAAGAAAAATGCAGTAATTTCATCAACTTACCAACAAGTTTATTTAAGAAACACTAAAATGATTGGGGTTCAATGCTAGAACTATTGGTTGTTTGGAAATATTAGAGGACCCCCTCATAATTACACACATTTAATACAATATAATTGAATAATAATTTATGCATTTAGCAGACGCTTTTATCCAAAGCGACTTACAGTGCATTCAGGCTATATACATTTTACCAGTATGTGTGTTCCCTGGGAATTGAACCCATGATCTTTCACGCTGCTAATGCAATGCTCTACCACTGAGCCACAGGAACACTATACACAATATATGTAATAATAACATAACAACGATAATATAACTAACATATGTACGATATGTACTCTCTTAGATGCCATTGGATGTCCATTTAAATTTTTTTTTAATATATATATATTTTTCTGGACTCTGTTTTAAAAGTAACCAAAAATCATGTCTAATTATTTGAAATCATAAAACTTATACAACTTAATTTAGTAAAATTTACATTTAAAAAATAATAAAAGGGTCCTATGAAATGTTTTCTTTTCAGAAAATTTTTTTTTTTGTTTTATTAAAAATAAATTCAGTTTTTTTTGTGATTTAATACACTTTTATTATAAAAACAGTGGTAATCAAGTGAAAATTTATCACAAAACTCTTTGCAAAGACTGTGTTTCATTTCAAGACATTTCAATTATAATCAGCATCGTAAATCCTGTTTGTACAAGTTTTTTTATATTTTCATTGAAAATATACTATATATTATATTACCTTTGCATGAAATTACAAATAGTTAACGCTTCTGTGAGGGTGTTTCTAATACAACAGCAATGGGAGTGACTGTAAATTTGACATTGTTCTCATATTAATCTCTCTCTGATTTCCTCTTTTGAAAGCCGTGAGTTTTTCTTTTGCTATTTGAGCAAATGGAAATGCAAAAAAATATATTGCAAGTAGTCTCCTGTTCACCTCCATAGAAGATATCCGATTACTTCTGCTTCAGAACTTCAGCAGAAATGAGAAAAATGTCCATTACTTTACTTTTTGGCAAACAAAGTGCTACATGACAGAGGTTTACTGTTGAATTAAAACACAGAAGAAAAACTGTGCAATTATTTCTTATTTTATTATTTTTTATTCATTCTTATTATTAATATTTTGAGAAGCACATTCTACTGTACTATAGATATATACGGTGGGTACGGAAAGTATTCAGACCCCCTTAAATTTTTCACTCTTTGTTATATTGCAGCCATTTGCTAACCGTACCCACTGTATATATCTCATGTTAAAACCAAACCTTTATTTTGACAGGTTGTCATGAAGACTTTTGAGCTTCTTTGTGATATACGGTTGTTTTATCAAATTAAATGGTGAAGTAACTCTTAGAGCAGCTCTGGAAATGAAGTTCATGCCCTTATATAGTGAAACAGCAAATGCTAAAAACACCATGATTGTCACATATACTTCAGTATGTGTAGTAGAGAAACTGTGCCATTCATTCACACAGAGAATTCAGACTTCAATGGCAGTCTTTTTGTGCTTTAATATTCACTGACACTAAACAATGGACTAATATATAATCTATTTAATTATATCTAATCTATTTGAAAACTCCTGCTCTAAAATGCTCAAAAGCACTTTAATGAATTACTTAAACAATTACGTCTGAAAAACATTCTACTTATGACTTGACAACTTTCAGCACACCTACATGCAGCAATTTATACATGTCAGTTTTTTTCTTTTCTTTTCTACTTTTAAGGGCTGTAAGGCTGACTAAATTAAAGAGAACAGAATGATGTGCTTATAATGACAAGATGGAATAAAGCTAGTTATATTTAATGGTGTAATATTATTACCATATAATATTTCATATTATCAATTTTAAGCAAACTCGCTATCCTTGGCAGTTCTACTACATTTTAAATATAGTTACATGCAAAAATGAACTTCAGTGAAACGTCAATGAACTTTAATGAAACAAATGCACAAAATAGTGATTCAATTTGAAACATGCATTTAATAAATGCAGAGTGATGCATGCATTCGTCAAGTCTTTTTCTCCTAACATCGAGCTTTGCAGTGTATCGAAAGAGCGCTGGTACTGACACTATTAATCTTATTAAAGCCACCATGCAATCAAAATGGACAATTCTTCTTCTTTTTTTTTGTTAATGTGCCCTTTTATTCCCCTCATAACAGCATTTCTTCACTGACATGTATATTGATGTGAAGGCTGGGCAATAAGGTTGTCCAATGGCCAGACGAGTTTCAATCCCTCCCCTCCAGCAACTTCTCACTCCACAACTGACTACAAACTTGCATTCAGATCTGCCTCCATTTAGTTTGCAAAACAACTTTCTTTGATTCAGTCAATTCCAAATGGATGAAGTCCTGACCTATATTTCTTGTAAAAGATGTTTCACTTGGATATACATCACATTAGGGAAGAAAAGTCGGTCACAATTTCCATTTCATGCTGACTTTAAACAAATGATTTGCAGTTTAAATTGATATGTGGTTAAATATCTGCTACAGACATGCCTGTGTGGAGAATACAAATGTATGGGCTGGAATTCATCTAAATGGAAAACAGGTCTTGCAGGTTATGCTGAGTTAACAATTGAAGACACTCCCCCAAATACAGAGCCGGATTTACCTCTTATCGTGACATAGGCAAAACAAATTTTTGGGCCCCCCTTCCTTATCAATATATAATATTAGCACCCCAGCAAAGTGAGCAAACAAAAATATTTCGTAATCAGTGGAAACTGTTACAGTGTTTTCTATCACAAAAAGCGCTTATGTTCAGTGTTACGACCGTTTCTTTTGGTAAATATTATCAGTCAATAAATACCAAATAAAGAACCATTCCATTAATAGGCTCCGGCGTCGTGGCCATACCACTTTCGGGAGTGCATTATTTCTCTAATAATTTTAATGGCCTGGAGTCACAACCACCTCTCATTTGTTCATTGTTCAGATGATTTATTTCAAGACATTTGTAATGAATGTGTTAAAGTAATTTCTTACACACCTCATCCCAAACCTTCCGTTGTAAATTCCAAAATGTCATTTTTAGAGCTAATAACAGACTTGCGCTATTGATATGCAGGCTAATGCAGTTATTAGAGAGAGAGAGAGAGAGAGAGAGAGATTAAGCGCGTGTTAATACCTGCGTCATGTGCATCTCTCAGCAGCAGCGTCTACTAATAGCGAATCTTTTAGTTGAACTGCTTCAAGAACCTCGCTACTAAGAGATGACATCTTAGTGCGTCTGTGTGTGTGCGTCTGAGAATGACAACGGGAGAAAGAAAGCGCAATTTCTGTAGCTACATAAAAAGGTGGAAAACATCGAAATAGTTTGTCATTTTTACCCTAAGGGTTATATTTGTCTTCTGGGGTTTTGGTTTTTTACTGTTGTAGATTGGCCATAGTTTAAAAAAAAAAGATATATCTCTCTTCATTGTGTTTGGGCCCCCCCTGGATGAGTGAGCATAGGCATGTGCCTAGAATGCTTATGCATAAATCCGGCCCTGCCCAAATACAGCTACTACACAGCACTGCCCAGCAGCAGCAGCAGATATTATTAGACAAGTTATTGTGTGCATGTTTCATTGGCAGAGAGCAGATGTTCAAGTGGTCATATATTGTATAAAAATCTTAACTGTCTGTAACTTCCTCACCACCAGTAAATGTTTATTTATTTATTTTATTTTATTTTTTTGCAGGGGTATGACTTATTATTATCTCTTTATGCTGTACCAACAAAATATATTTTAACAAGCATATTTTTGTTGGTGTCACCGGTTTTTGGCAGTCAAATACAAATGCTTGTGTTGTGTATATTTATCTATCTATCTATCTATACACACACATCTATCTACCTACACACACACACACACACACACACACACACACTCACACTCACACTCACACACCTACCTGCCAGTGACAAATAACACAAGCAGACATGACTCTTGCTGCAACACAGCCTTTGTGTAATTCAGCCAAAATGCCCTCTGCTTCAATGCCCAACAACATGACCCAGATTTCTGAGAGGGGAGTTGAGTAAACCACAAAGCAAGCAACCAGTCTGGAGTAAACCTAAGGCTAAATACTATGTGCAGCCATAACGTTTGAATTTTAGAAGTTATTATTATCATTATTACTTAATTTAGGTCATACCCTGTGCCGCAGGCTACATCCAGCACCTTCTGAACCCCATGTTTTCTGAGCAGGGACAGCACCCAGCTCTTGTACTCCTCTGTCCTGCTCCGAGTGTCTCCGATGTACAGCTGCCACACTTTCGCTGCTTTACCGTCGGCATACTGATCAGGAAGACCAACTACACCTACACCGAGAGAGCGTGTACGGTAAACACTGTCCACCATACTCAATTATTACACTACGTGAACGGTTCGTCTTCCGGATCTGAATTAAGCTCCTGCCTTCTCTTGTTCGAGTTTATTTTTCAGGCTTACAACGTCGATGTTGACATTTATATCGCGTCTCTGTTGAAACAGAAACTTTTGACCAATCTGAGGCGCGAATACACTCACGCCTACATTTCCATTGGCCGAGACATGTGATGACGTGTTCAGACTGGACGGTACACATCCGACCTGTGTTTCGTCGGATTTTTAAAAAGGTTAAAGAGTAAATGTTAGGAAAAGCGTGACTGATATGAGAATGTTGGACATATGTCGAAACGTGGGCATTAGGACCTAAAAGATTTTATACTTTGCTTTTGAAGTTCAAAGTAAAGTAAAAACCTGTCGCTGAGTTTTTTGTTTGTTTGTTTTTCCTCTTGTTTTTCTATTTATGGAAAGAAAAAAGTCTCATTAGCTGCCCCCCGGCATTATTGGGTTTTAAAGACTGATTAGAAAATAAAAACATGACAAATGTACATTTTTAACGATATAGCCTACTAAATGAACATAATGAAATTATTTTTGTCAGTGAAATTTTTTTTTTGTTGATAAATATCCACATTTCTCGAACACTATAAAGCACTTAAAACATAATATAGATCCTGTTTGTAATATTTGTACTCACTGAGGCTAAGTCACAACACATTATTAAATGGCTTATTACATTCATTTCGCTGTTGTTTTTTTGTTTATATCCATTTTTTTTAAATAATTATTATTATCTATGAGTTTGTCTCATTTAATACACTGGAAATGATCTATTTATGTAACATTTGATATTTTTATGTAATTGTCAAATTTTAGTCATGAAAATGTATTTATTTTTCTAATGCCACATGCCTCAAATGCAGCATAGACAAAGTCGGCCCTCAGCACAAATTTTGCCATTGACTTGCATTCTTGAACAGATAATCTGTTTCCACCCCCTCACCTCTCTTGTACTCAGTGACCAGTGTGAACACTGATTCAATAGAAAATAGTTGTCAAGTCAAGTCACCTTTATTTAAATAGCACTTTATACAATAAAGATAACTTTAAAGAATCTTTACAGTTATAGACAAGAACATAGTGATTCAGTGATGCAAACTAATTCAATTCTGCTGTAAAGCAGCTCTAAAAAGATAATAGTAAACAGTCATTATTCAGTTGAAATCAGTTCATTTGTTGAGTCAGTTCCGTCCGACAACTGTATAAAGTCTATCAATTATGGAATGAGTTAGGTTCGTCTATAAAGCCGCTCTGGAGAAAACAGTGATTTCATCTTCCAGTTTTTGCTGGATGTAAATTAACTGGCCAGTGGCCACACTATCTAATGTAGTACCCCATCAAGCACAGCATCACTGGATGAAAGAAAACAGTTATGAAAACAGAATAAAAATTTAACCTTTCTCAACAGTGGTTTTACTGTCTGGTTTATGTCAACTTTTCATTGAATCAGCCAATCTAGATTAAGTGAATGTAGGTAAGCAGAAAAGTGTCATATCTTTTTACATTAAATCTACAGAATTTAAGTCACTTAGACAAACCAAGTAATTTATATAACAAATGACCAAATGCTATGCTTTGCAAACTCCTCTTACATTCAAATACATATATTTAACAGTTATGGGCCTTTGTTAAGTACACAATACACAGTATTAATTTACAATGTCAAACATGTTTTTTTTTCTAAATAGATAAACATTAAAAATGTTGTATCATACATGACATGATTTGACATTAACAATTTAGAAGACATTGGACAATACAATTCAGTTTACATTTTCTTTGTCCTCGTCTGTGAACCACTACTGTAATAATGGACAAGACAATGTCAGTTTGGTGTAAATAAATGATTACCTTAGGCATGGAGAAACAGTATAAACATTAGTTCAAACTTTGACCTTTTGCACTAAGACAATGAGGTTAAAGAGCAGCTTAAGTAAAATATTTGTGTTGATCTAGAAAGTGAGGACTGATTAATGTTATCTGTACAACTGCACTACATATATATATATATATATATACTCCCACTCAAAATTGTGGGATCAGAATGATTTTAAATGTTTTTTAAAGGAGTTTCTTATGCTCATCAAAGCTGAATTTATTTGATCAAAAATACAGGAAAAATTTAATATTGTGAAATATTATTACAATGTAAAATAACATTTTTCAATTTTAATAAACATTAAAATCTCATTTATTCCTGTGATGCAAAGCTGAATTTACAGCATCATTACTCCAGTCTTCAGTGTCACATGATCCTTCAGAAATTATCCTAATATGCTGATTTATTATCAGTGTTGAAACTGTTGTGCTGCTTAATATTTTTTTGGAACCTGTGATACTTTTTTTCAGGATTCTTTGATGAATAAAAAGTTTAAAAGAAGAACATTTATTTAAAATATAAATCTTTTCTAACAATATACAGTACCGTTCAAAAGTTCGGGGTCAGTAAATTTTTACTCTTTCTTTTTTTGAAAGAAATTAAAACTTTTATTCAGCAAGGATGTGTTAACATTTGAAGTGGATCAAAACCTTTCATCAAAGTTTTCCTAAAACCCAAAACCACAATGCGTTCTTGTCTTAGGACAACTTTGATGAAAGGTTTTGATCCACTTCAAATATTGACTGCTATATATATATTGTAACAGACCATATATAACAGATATATCAGACCGGTTACTATGGTTTTTTTTTGTGTGTGTGTGTGTAGTTCCTCTACTGTGCCCCAGGGGGCCCTATAGGATTTTCTATGTTAAGGGATAAAATGAATGTAGGCAGTAGAGTAAGACATACAAATATGGAAAGCAGATGTAAATAAAGAGTTTGTCTTGGCAACAACTTTTTGACATAGAAAAGGCATACGATGTGTTATGGAAGGCGGGGATATTAATTAAATTGAATAAGATGGGGATAGGTGGTAAGATGTTCAATTGGATTAGAGACCTTTTAAAAGAAAGAACTATTGAGGTTAAAATAGGAGTGGAATCATCAAACACCTACTCAAAAGAAAATGGTACACCGCAGGAGAGTACATGTAGCCCAATATTGTTTAATATAATGATTGATGATGTTTTCTCTGGAGTTGAACAGAGAATGAGTAAAGCCTTATATGCAGATGATGGGGCATTATGAGTGAGGGGTCATAACATTGGTATACTGGAGGCAAGAATGCAGAAAGTAATAGATCAGGTTGGAAATTGGTCACATGAGTGGGGCTTTCGTGTATCTGTGGAAAATACGCAATATATATGTTTCACTAAAAAGAAGGTAAATCCTAGACTAGATATCAAACTGTATGGACAGTCACTCAAGCAAGAAAGGGTCATAAGGTATTTAGGGGTATGGTTCGATACTAAACTTACTTTTAATATTCATATTCAAAAAATGATAAATAAGTGCAAGAGAGGAATGCAATTACTAAAATGTTTATCAGGATATAGATGGGGTGCATCAGGTACATCTATGAAACGAATTTATATTGCCTTAATTCGCTCTGTTTTTGATTATGGGTGTATAGTGTATAAATCTGCAGCTAATACTATACTGACAGGTTTGGACAGGGTGCAGGCTAAGGCCCTGCAGTTGTGTTGTGGAGCTTTCAAAACGTCACCTGTAGCTTCAATACAAGTAGAAGTAGGAGAGATGCCATTAAAGATTAGACAGCTCAAACTAACAATGTCATACTGGACAACACATCCTGCAAAAAAGGTACTTAAAGAATGTTGGGAGTATGGCCGAATCAATATTAGTAGCTTTGGATGGAGGGGGGGGGAATAGAAGACAAGGAAATGGGAATAGACACTTTTGTATGCTGTAAGACAATAAGTATGACTAGACACTTTTGCATGCTGTAAGACAATAAGTATGAGTGTCATCCCACCATGGGTATTCTGCTTTAGTAAATATGGAAATAAAAGACACTGTAAAATCTGGCATATATCAAAATATTCAACAGTATATAGAAACCAGGTATGAAGATACAATACAGATATACACAAGGTATAAAGATACAATACAGATATACACAGATGCATCCAAAGATCCAATAATTGGAAAAACAGATGCAGCTGTATTCATCCCAAAATACAAAATTAACATTCAAAAAAGAATTTCAGATCACCTATCAGTCTTCTCAGCTGAAATAGTGGCCATTATTTTAACACTATAATGGGTAGAGGAAGTTAAGCCGTATAAGACAGTCATCTGCTCAGATTCCATGTCCTCATTGTTAAGTATCCATGAGTGGAAAAACTGTATGTAGACAAGATCTTTCGGATGAAATAAATCAATAAATTTTTAGACTAACTCAATAAAAAAATGTATACACAGTTTACATGGGTTCCAGCGCATGTGGGTTCCAGAGGGATAGTCTCTCTAATAACTGAATGGCATCCTTTTTATAGAAGGAGGTTTATCGCTGGTCCACGACATTAGTAAATTCTTCCTGGCAGCAAAAGTTAACAGGCAAAAAATAAGTTTTTTATGCTTATTATTAATAAGCTTACAAGGAAAACCCAGGAGAAGAGACAGAGGGTCAGGATCCAAAGCCAGACATAAGATGTTATTTAATTGAGCTACAATTCTGGACCAGTAGGTCTGGATCACATGGCAATCCCATACACAATGAATATAATCTCCTATGTTGGATTTACATTTAGGGCAGAGCGGTGAGTGAGCTGAATTGTATTTGTGTCTTAAATGAGGTTTAATGTGTATTCCGTGGAGGATCCTAAGCTAAATGGCTCTTGCCCTATTGCAAACTGAGAGCCTATTGGCTAAAGACCAAACCATCTCCCATTCTTCCTCCGAGATGTCCACCCCAAGCTCTCTTTCTTAATCTGAGGTGTGAGGTGTTAACTGTACCATAAGAGCACAGAGCTTTGTAGAAAAAGGAAATCAACTTTTGTGTAGGAGGGTTTAGAAGGATCTTCTCAATTACTGAAAATTAATATTTGGAAGTAAGCATAGTGTCACGTTGCACACACACGAGGGACGAGGAGACGCTGGAGAATTTGTTTAACCACTTTAAAATGGCTTTTTAGTTGCTTTTAGTCAGAAAATGTAAAGAAAATGGCATACGTACAGCAAGATAATATAATTTTACTTACCTGGCCTATCACTTGAAGCTGTCACCAATCCGGTCCGTGGCCTACCGGATACTGTTCGCTGATCTTAGACCCACGCTAGCCCAAGGAATATTCTTTGTCTTTCCTGTGCCACACTTGTTTGCTGTTGATCGACCCTGCCTGTGTTTGACCACTTCTCTAGTGAAATAAAGCTTGCACATGGATCCGCACGCCTCTCGTCTCGTCAGCCCCGTTACAGAATACTCGGCCGCACAAGGATCCAGCAGCTTTTCAGAGGAACATGGCCCCCACACTAGATTACGCTCACAAAATGGCGGCCACAGATGAGCCTGATCGCAAAATGGCGGACACAACAGCTTCCCGTTATGTGAAAGTTGATCTTCATGAACCAAGTGAAGTCACAGTTGATCTTCATGAGTCAAGTCAAGTCACAGCTTATCTTCATGAACCAAGTCAAGTCACAGTTTATTGTCATAAGCCAAGTCGAGTCACAGCTGATCTTCATGAACCAAGTCAAATCACAGTTGATCATCATGAGTCAAGTCAAGTCACAGTTGATCGTCATGAATCAAATCAAATCACAGTTGATCGTCGTGAGACAAGTCAAGTCACAGCTGATCATCCAGAGTCACGTCAAGTCACAGCTGATCATCCAGTGTCACGTCAAGTCACAGCTGATCATCCAGAGTCACGTCACATCACAGCTGATCATCCACCCCCAGAGGCGGCAGCGCCCACTATTAGGTCTCCAGAGTTGGCGGCTGAAGCTGCAGAATCTCCTGAGGTAGTGGTGCTCGCTGCTGTCTTCCCCGAAGAGATGGTGCCCGCTACAGTTTCTCCAGAGGTGGTGACACATGCTGCAGAACCTCCCGAAGTGGCGGTGCTCGCTTCAGCTCCTTGTGTGGTGGTGGCGCCCAGAAACGCACTTTCAACCTGTCATGTCAAGGTCGAAGGAACCTTTGCCGAACTCTCCCTGTATGATGAGGGCTCTACTGTAGAACCTCCACTAAGGAGGCTGTCTGTGAATCCTCGTCCTACCCTGTCACGGCTTTGGAGGCCATTTGTGAACTCTCTACCCGTCCTGTCATGGCTATGGAGGCTGTCTGTGAACTCACTTCCCGTCCTGTAACGGCTATGGAGGCCGTTTGTGAGCTCTTTGCCTGTCCTGTCACGGCTATGAAGGCTGTTTGTGAACTCTCTGCCCGTCCTGTCAGGGCTATGGAGGACATTTGTGAACTCTCTGCCTGTCCTGTCACGGCTAAGGAGGCTGTCTGTGAACCCTCTGCCCGTCCTGTCACGGCTAT
>NW_015544232.1:53972-63000 GCF_001515605.1 Sinocyclocheilus anshuiensis
CCCGAGTTAAGCCCACGGAGGGCTCCTGTTCCCGAGTATAGCCCACGGAGGGCTCCTGTTCCCGAGTTAAGCCTAGGAAGGGCTCATGTTCCCGAGTTAAGCCCATGGAGGGCTCCTGTTTCCCCGTCTCCAGTGTCGGCTCCAGCCCCAGGACTCACTCCAGTGCCAGCTCCTCGAAAGCTCTTTGCTGTGCCTGCTCCTCCAGAGCACCCTCCAGTGCCAGCACCACGTAAGCGCTACCCTGCTAATATCACGTAATTTACGTCTCTTTGATGATTGGTTGATATCAGAAGGGAGGCTAGCCTCCCTTACAAGGTTTCTTTTCGCAACACTCCTCAGCGCTGAAAGTGAACACTCGATGCTGATTGGCTAATTTTTTTTACCAACGGAGGCACAAGAGCTCATCTCTCCCCCGGCCTCCCCCTACCCTTCTATATCACCTAGCGGTTGTAATTACAGCAGCAGATACGGCACATTCGCGATAGAAATGCGGCGCTTTCACGTTATGGTATAACAACTGTGAAATTACAAACAAAAAATACACATTCTGAGACATGAACTGAAATGAATTGTGAATTTTATTAACATTAAATCGTTCTCCTCCCATTTTCACCTCAAAATTATGGGGAAGCTGTGCCTCCCCTGCCTCCCCCGACGAGCCGCCACAGCCATAGGCAGGCCACAGGTTAAAGCCAGGGTCCATAGTACTTGGCAAGAACTCTGGGTTGTTCAGAATTGGCAAAAGGAGAGAGGTTGTGTCGATCCTATCTTCCAGTCTTTCAATAGTACGCCATGCCTTGAGAGTATTACGCACTAAAGGACTATCACACAGAGCTCTCCTCAGCTTAGAATTATGGACAAATAATACGTTTTGTAAAGGGCATTTGGACTGTGAGGATTCGAGATCCAGCCAAACTGATTTAGGGTCTTCGTTAAGCCATTCAACAATGAAACAAAGCTGGCAAGCCAACTGCAAACCAAATTTTGGGAGATCCAAGCCACCCTTTGCGCTAGGGAGCTGGAGTTTCGATAACTTCAACCTGGGTTTTCTTTTGCTCCAGATAAATGAACTTAACCACCCATTCAGCTCTTTTATGACCTTACTGGACAGTAAAATAGGAATCATTTGCATTGGATATAGTAAACGAGGAAGGACATTAATTTTTATTAAGGTAACCCGTCCTAGCCAAGACAGAGGGAGAGTCATCCACCTGGTCAAATCATCTCAAATTTTTTCAAGCACTGGTGCAAAATTTGCTTTATACAATTGCCTAAAAGCAGGGGTTACATTAATACCTAAATAGACAAAACCATCCTCAGAACATTTAAAAGGAATGGAGGAAGGTTGAATTATGGGCTTCTTATTCCCTATAAATAGGCCAACTGATTTAGAAAAATGAATCATATACCCAGAAAATTGCCAGAATTCCTGAATGAGGTCAACAACCCCTGGCACAGAACCCTCAGGGTCTGAAAGAAAAAGCAACACGTCGTCTGCGTACAAGGAGATTTTGTGCTGCCTACCTCCCAGAGATACCCCCGACACGGCTGCACTCTCCCTTATACTCTGAGCAAATGGCTCAATTGCTATTGCAAAAAGCAATGGAGAGAGGGGGTAGCCCTGGCTGGTACCCCAGGATAAAGAAAAATGATCAGATCTGTGACCATTGGTAATGACTGCGGAAAGGGGATCTTTATAAAGTATTCCCCAAGACCGAATTCTTCTAGTGTATAAAACAAATAAGGCCACTCCACAGAGTCAAAAGCTTTTTCCGCATCTAGGGACAGAATAAGAGAGCTAGTACTGAGCTTATGGGAAAGCTCAATAATATTTAAAAGCCTCCTAACATTATGAATGGAACTTCTACCTTTAATAAACCCTGTCTGGTCTTCATGAATAATAAATGGCAGAACTTTTTCCAGTCTTAACGCTAAAATTTTTGATAACAATTTAAAATCTAAATTAAGCAACGCAATAGGCCTGTAAGAGGCACAATTTTCTGGGTCCTTGCCTTTTTTTTTAAATAAGAGAAATATTTGCCTCGCGAAGTGAGGGGGGCAAACTGTCAGTCAAGAACGAATGATTAAGCATAGCTAAAAGAGGGTCTAGCAGCACATGCTCGAATTCTTTGTAGAATTCACATGCAAGGCTGTCCGGCCCAGGAGATTTACCAGACTTCAAACTATGAAGTGCGGTTATAGCGTCCTCTCTCAAGATGGGCGCATTTAGAAGTTCTCTCTATTCTCCTGAAATAACAGGGAGAGTTAGGCAATCAAAGAATGACACCATAGAATCATGTTTTTGGGAAGAGTAATATGACTGATAGAGAACAGAGTAAAATTGTTTAAAAGTGTTATTAATAATAGAAATATCAAAAGAACGCACTCCCTTGGGGTCCACTATAGAAGTAATACAGTCTTTCTGAATTGCTAAAACACTAAACCCCAATCTCTGAACCAAATTCTCACTAGCCTAAACCAGTTTGTCGAATAAAGCACTATTTCTGCTGAACCTTAAACACGTTCAGACAGTTAGGCTCTATTTGCAAATCTCATGCACTCTTTTTGCTAAACTCTAAACACATTCTCATTCACTTTAACACTTATCACACTGTGATGCATTTGTGCTGCAAAATGCTAAACACAAGCGGCAAAAGTTAAACACAACTAAAGCACAGTTGTCATCGTTTACACACAACGATTCAAAATTGTTCACACTTGTTTCTAATGATGTGATCAAACCAACAGTACAAAACATGAGCCAGTTCAGAGTGCACAAGTGGCACAGGTGACTGAATGATGATACGAACAATAGATGGAAACAATCTGAGAAGGAGAGGAGGAAGAGTACATGTAAGAAGTGCAGGAAGAGGACGAGGAGAGAAAGAGTAAGGTTTAGAGAGTGTTGTCAAGGCTGGATCTGTCAGACCAGAGTTTTTTTTCTCTCTTTGTCTAGCAAAAAAAGACAACATTACTTGTGATATGGACAAAGTCTTCAGGCCGGACTCAAGCACAAAGACATGATGATGAGACAGAATTAATCTATCCTTGACCCTGATTTTACAATTGCACAACTTACAGTATTTGAGTGTACTGTAACATGCTATTCGTTTAGAGTTTTATTTGACCTTTTTGGCCTTTGCAGTTGGACTGCAGTATTTGTGCAGTATCCAAGTGCTGAATATATACAAACATTCAGTACTATTCAATATTCAGCACAATACTATTATTGCAGTACATACAGTAGTAGGCCTATACAATATATTCACCGTACTCAGTTGCAATTACTATAATTTTTTTTTTTTGCAAAATTGTTTACTCAATACAATATACTTTTTTCTGTAATGTTCTGGATGCTGTGGTCTCCATTTTCCTCTGTAGTGTCTAATGAATGCTCTGTAGTGTTTATTTTATTGACTCGTGTGTGTGATCTGAGAGCACCGTTTGATTTTGAGTGCAAGTGAAATGGTTTTGCAGTGATTGTTTGATTTTGATGCAAGAGTCAGAGGTTTCGTGAATTTAGTTTTAGTATTTGGATTTGTGTTTAAGGTTTTGAGAAAATGAGTGATGGTTTCAAGAAATGTGTTTTAGCAATTCAGAAAAACTGTCAATTGTGAATCAGATTTATACTTTGTCAAATGAGCTAAATATTTACTAGGTTTATTACCCCATTCGTACAGCTTTTGCTTTGAAAATAATACATTTAAATGAGACTGATGGGTTAGCAATGAATTTAAAGAAGCTCGGACAGCACTTATTATTTCTAAAGAAGCTGGAGAGGAATCATTCAAGTAGCTGCTAGTAGCAATATTTAACTCTGACTCTAGGTGTTTCTGTTTTTCTGACTGCTTTCTTTTTTTGGTTGCAAGGTATGAAATAGCAAGGCCTCTAATATATGCTTTAGCTGTCTCCCAAAGAAGAGAGGGATTACTTGTAGATTCCGAGTTAATAGATAGGAATATCTTAAACTCTGAATTAAAGTATGAAAAAATGTATCATCTTTGAGTAATAAAGTATTAAATCTCCAACTTCTGGGAGGTCTAAGAAACCCCTTCACACAAACATCTAATATCACTGTAGCATGATCAGAGACAACAATATCTCATATGTTGCAAAGTGAGATTGCATGCATTATTGTCTTAGGAGCAAAGACGTAGTTGATCCTAGAGTGACAATTATGTGGGTGAGAGAAAAAAGTGAATTTCTTCTGATATGGGTTAAGAGTGCGACATACATCCAAATATTCTAAATAATCAACTATGAAGATATTTTAACAAGGCTGAGAATAGGGCACACAAGTTTAAATAGTAGCTTAAGATTAATAGGAAAACACGAGACAGGATTATGTATACATTGTGGAGAAGTGGAAAATGTAAAACATGTACTCTTGATATGTAGAAGATACAGAAAACAGGAAAGAACTAGAGAGGGCATCGAATGAGCTTAAAAAACATATTGAGTCTGCTAGGCCCACAATCTATAATTAAGGCTGTCATGACCTCTCTGAAAGAAACTCAGCTTGTAAACAGGATTTAGGTGTTTTTTTTTTTTTTTTGCACAGTAAGTAGATTATATAAAATTTGATATCCCAATGAGTTCACACCTCAGTCCAGTAGATGGCGGTAATGTACTTAGTTTGCAAACTGCCAAATAAAAACCAAAGAAGAAGAAGAAGAAGAAGATGAAAAGTAAGGCCGTTTCTCATGCCTTGTCCAAATACCCGCACTTGTGGGCTGCGTCCGAAACCGCCTACTTCTCTACTATATAGTAGGCGAAAAGCAGTAGGCGAGCGAATAAGTATGTCCGAATCCTTAGTATTCATAAAAGAGTAGTCGAGAATTACCTGGGGACGTACTAATTCTCGCGATATTCGGACACGCGTCTACTTAAAGTGCGTCCGAAACAGCCTACCTCTCTACTATATAGTAGGGAAAAGCAGTAGCCGGGCGAATAAGTATGTCCGAATCCTTAGTATTCATAAAAGAGTAGTCGAGAAGTTCCCGGATGTCCTACTGCTTCTGCCCAGCTTCTTGAGTGCTCGCCGATGGATACTTTTCTATCCCAGGAGGCCACGCGAGAGGATACATCATAAAGAAGAAGAAGAGGATGCGTCATAATCGAACATGGCGGAAAATTTGGATGAGGGTGTTTACAAATGTACGTATTACAAACCAAAACACGGTTCCTTATTTTAAATTCGCATTTGTTGAACTACTTTAGAGCAAATTGTTGAAAGTGTAAAGATGCTGAATGGTATAGTTGTGATGTTGCTGTATAAACATGTTTTATTATGTATAGCTAACGGGGGCTCCAGGAAGCACACGTACATCTCCAAAGTAGATTTACATACATTTTAAACCATATACATCTTAAATACGATTACTAAATGTCTATTTAATATCTGGTAGGAAAATCTTCTATATGAATTTCATAGAAGTATGTCTAATAGGTCCTAGATATGAAGTAGACATCTGAGTGATGTATATGTGTGTTATTGTGTAGTACAATTCACTGTTGTCAGCACTGTTTGCAATAGATGAATGTAAGTAAAGTAACTAAATATAAGTAATCTATTTTATTTGTCCATTAGTACTGTTGAAAAATTGAGGAACATTTGTGTTGGATAAAAAGCTACTTAACACATCATCAACTACCTCAGAATGTAAATGTAGTTTTGAGCACACAAATCTCAGAGGTAACTTGACTCTTGTCTGGATGTTACAGGGACAGATGAGCACACACGTCTGCTTATATACAGCGGCTAATGAAGCCCTCTTCACCAGAAAGCGGAATGCTGCCATCAAAGACTTTGAGTGAGTATACTACAGAAATGAATAAAACATCTTTTAAATCTTAAAATTAAGTTGTAGTTTATTTCAATGATTGTAATTTCAAACGAGTTATTACAGCACTTTTCTGATTCTTGACTCCTGTGCATTGCTGCAGAGCTTTTGTGGTGGAGCAGAACCTGCAAGGAAAGGTGATGTGGCATTTGTGGGAAAAAAAGGGAAAACGTAAAACAAAAATATAAAGTAAGATCATTCTGTTACTTCTAATAGAGAAATCAAATGACATTGTGCTGTTAAAATGACTGCTTTTGTATTATATTTTTGCTTCTTTGCAGGATCTGAAATGTCTGCAGACTGGTGTGAGCAGTGAGGATGGAGAAGTCCACAGCAGCATCCTGGAAATGGTATATCAGTCAATGGAGCCCGAGTTTCAGAAGCTTCAAAAGCATCATGAAATAATGTCATGAAGCTTCTAAAAGCCAGGCTCCATTGACTGATATTGTATGAACAGAAACCAGCAGAACAAACTTGACCTAAAAAAGGATTTACAAAAATCACATTTACATTGACACTTTTATCAGAAGTGAATTACAGTGCTCTTATTACAGGGACCCCAATCCCCCAGCAGCCACCTGGAGTAAAGAGCCTTGCTGAAGGACACACCGGTGGTGAGGTGGTGACGACTGCAGAGATCAAACCAGCAACCTTCTGCTGATCAGTGCAGTGCTTTAGCCCACTACACCAAGTAATGAAGCTATGACAGGGCTCTACAGTGCGACCATTTCAGTCGCATTTGCGACTGAAAACTACTGCGTGCGACTATGAAAACATATTTAGGAGCACCAGTGCGACTGACCAGATCATCATCATACTTGTGATTGTGATCGCTCAGGGGAGCTTCAAAGGTTTCTACGTGTTTTTGCAGCGTTGAGTAATGTATCACAGACATATCTCATGAATCCTTTCATAAGCAAAGTGTAGACAGGGTGTAAATAAGAGATTCATTGCGCAGTGTAGAGAGCTTCGTTGATTATAAATGTGAGCTCGCGATGAGCTAAGATGAGTGAGCTTTTAATGATTTTTAAGGGAGTTTGTAAATGTGATACTGATTTAATACAACAGTTAAATAGACAAGAAGTTAATATTAAGTGACTTACATTGTCTGACTATAACACTATGGTCTGATTTTGCTCTATTTCGTCGTCGAAAATAGCTTGAAACAAAGTCACAGCTCAGCCGCTGCGCATCTCCATTCAAACACAGCGGTGTTTCGTTTATGAATGAACTGCGTTTTTAAATGAATCTAGTGAGTCAGTGATTCATGATTACCCATTCATAAAGACAGTCACTTGCTTCATTCCTGAATGATTCAGCTGTTCGAATGAATCAATTGAATGAATGATTCAGTGATAAAATCAGTGACTTGTCGCCACCTGCTGGCGGATTTTTTCATTTTAAAGTATCTTTTCAGTTCTTTAAATCATGTAATATTTCTATATTCAACATTTTTTAAAACATTAATCATTAATCATTAAATTCATTCATAAACACGAATTTATGGATTTAATTGCACTCATGCCACCTCTGATCCTATAATTATTGGTCAGCATTTATCATTATTGTTCATAAGTGTTGGGGTGGGCTAGCAATGCATTCTGGGGTAATTTTTAAGTAGTTAAAAGTAGTTTACTTACTTTTAAGTAGCAATACTAACATTTTTCCAGTGTAAAATTAACAGTCTTCTCCAAAGGCGAGATCTTCTAGCAGCTGATCGACGTCTCCTTTGTGCAGATATTACAAACATTGCAAACGCTGAGGAAAACCGTACTAGGTAGGGTTGTGGAGTTACTGATGCAATGAGGTGTTACTGCACCTGCCCCTCTTATGTTCTTTTTTATTATTGTTACTGCAGAACTTATAATTACATACAAGCTCAGGGAAAGATGGTTGTATCTTTAACAATGAACAATCATAATGACAAACAGCAGAAAACATTATAGATTATATACACGGAAAAAGAGGCACAATGACAAGGTTAAATATCTTTAAATAATCACAATATTCATATAATCAATGCATCAAACTATTGCATTTGTTGTTGTTGCTGTTGTTGTTTATAAACCGGAGGGATGAAACGAGGGTTAAATTCAACAAGAAAAAGGAAAACAAAGGAGATTTAAGCCGTTTTTGTTTGTGGATGAAAAATTGCACATAAAATATATATATTCAAGAGATAACAATTTTGGGTTATCGTAATAATATAATATATTTAAGGATTAAACTGTGGGTCATATTAGTAGGGGTTAAGTATATAGACATTTAAATAAACCCAAAATGTATTGGTTATACTACAATCACAATAAAAGGGCAGCTGTTTCTTCAACAAGACCACAAAATGAGGAAATTGAATAAACATCAACATATTTATAGAGAGATCAATTAAACCTGTCGCTCGTATCTAATAAGTTGTTGCGCTTGTAACGTCGTAGATCACATGATAACGTCAACATGGCGGATGAAGTCCGGATCTCATTCATACTTAACGAGATTTGGCTGTAGAGTGCCTACTCTTTTAGCGCTCGTTAAGTAAGTACTTATTGAAATAAGTACCTACTCATTGAGTAGGCGGTTTCGGACGCAGCCGTGGTCTTTGCACATGACCACTTGACTACTTATATGACGTATTTCCTGTATTTGGTCCAAGTGAGCATGAAGACCACAATCGTGTGTAGAACTTTTCATTACCTGATAGGACACACTTATAGTGTTGTAAAAATGCAAGTGTTTACAGAGCTTTATTTTTATTTTCAATACTTTGCATTTTAAAATCAAATTCTGAATGTCTGTTCAGTGTCTCTATAAGAGATGACAATTTAATTTTGTGGTGCTTTAAATTAAGTGATAAAAAGCAGTTGCAAATGCCCACGACTACACCACTACACATTTGCACCAATAAAACGTGCAACCCTTTGTTTTAGTACCAAATTATATGTAATATCTAATTATCATTAATATTTATCATGCATTGGAAAGGTTTCCGTGACCTCTCGCGAGATCTCTGCAAAAAGTCTCACGACTTATTTCTAGAACATGATGCATGATGGGATACACTAAGCCTCGAATATGGATTTATGGTGCTTTTCCACTGCGTGGTACGACTCGGCTCGGCACGGCACGGCTTGGCTCGGGTTGGGTTTTCCCTGCAGTTTAGTATCGCTTTAGAGTGTGCGGGATTATTC
>NW_015544232.1:63455-64646 GCF_001515605.1 Sinocyclocheilus anshuiensis
CTCGGTTTGCGTTTCCACTGCAGTTTAGTATCGCTTTAGAGTGTGCGGGATTATTCACATGTCATTATAGTTGCGCCGCCTCTACTGCTGCGACTCCTGAAAAACTTTTTCATTCCGCGTCGCCCCATCAAGCTTTCGCAGGATCCACTCATATGCTACCAACGGAGGAACATCTGTACTTCCTCAACAGACAACGAAACAGCCACTTTTTGGTTGTTAAAAAAAGTTCAGTTCGATCCTTCGCTGGCTGTGCTGATTTAAATATAGCGGTTCTGTTGTGTTTGTGTCACAAGTTCAGTGACGCAGGTAGTGACGATTCTCTCTGGCCAATCCGTGATCACTAAAAAAGTACCAGGTACCAGGTATGCAGTGGAAAAGTGCCATTAGTGTGCGTTAAGGGCACTACGCTCTCGTTTTTAAGACCTGGGACAGTCTTGTGCACTTACTTCCTGTCAAGCGCACGCGCTCTCAAGTGGCCAATAAGTGTGAGTATTTGGACAAGGCATCAGTCCCAAAGTTAAGTGCGCACACTTCGAAGGCCACGGACTTCGAAGGCCTCCGAAGTGTACGAAGGACCCTTCGAAGTGCATGAAGGACGCTCCGCCTTCGCAGGATTTCCTAATTGAGAAACCAGAGGTAACCGATTAGCGCTCTACGAAGGACCCTTCGAAGTGCATGAAGGACGCTCCGCCTTCGCAGGATTTCCTAATTGCGAAACCAGAGGTTCCCGATTAGCGCTCTGTCGCATAGCAACAGTGCGAGAGGAAAGCTGACGAGAGAACAATCCTGCCAGGATAGGTGGAGCTAGAACTGCTCATTAATAGGTGCCTCGTGTCTATTGCTGTTTTATTTTTTCTCTCGCTCCGTTTCTTTTCTCTCTCACTCCGTTTTTTCACAAGTTCATCAAACAACATTGGTAAGTCAGAATCATTCATCAATCACGGTGAGTAATGGCTTCTTCTCCTGTTATTGTTGTGTTGGCGATTCTATTGTACGGAACCTGAAAATAGAGACACCAACCACCATAGTCCAATGTTTACCGGGAGCCAGAGCGCATGACATCTTTAATATGGATAAACAAGTGATAAAGACTGGCTTATTGAATATCAGGTCCCGTTCTACGAAAGCACTTTTTGTAAATGATATGATCACTGATCATAACCTAGATGTGCTCTGTTTGACAGAAACCTG
>NW_015544232.1:65318-68714 GCF_001515605.1 Sinocyclocheilus anshuiensis
GGGGACCGAGCGATATGCATCCTTTATTGTGGAGTAACAATGGTCCAGTATATTACTGTCTCTGGTGGGACATGTAACATGCTGTCTGTATTTTGGCAGTTCACGGGAAAGATTTGCTTTATTAAAGTCCCAGAAAATGATTAAAACAGAGTCTGGGTGTTGTTGCTCTGTCTCTGTGATCAGATCAGCGAGTTCCTGTAAAGCTGAGCTCACGTGTGCTTGCGGAGGAATGTAGACACTGACGAGAATGAACGAGTGAAACTCCCGCGGCGAATACAACGGCTTACAGTTAATGAAAATGCACTTCTAGATCTGAATAGCACATCTTCTTTAACGCTGTAACATCTGTACACCACCTTTCGTTGATGTAAAAACATGATCATTTTTTAATATTTTTAAATTGCTAGAATGTTCAAAAAAAGCATCTATTATATAATATCCATTTCTGATGTCGCCAATAATTAGTGATGCACCGAAATTCCACAAAAAAAACTCAACTTGACTCCAAATAACTAGTTAATTACAGATCAATCTCAAATCTCCCTTTTCTGTCCAAGATACTAGAAAAGGTAGTATCCTCACAATTATATTCCTTCTTAGAGAAAAATGGTATCTGTGAGGAGTGATCGTGGTTGTGTAATCTCTATTAGTGCTACTGGATCTTAGCGCTGCGTTCTACACTATTGACCACGACATTCTTTTGAAAAGACTGGAAAACTTTGTTGGCATTAATGGAAGTGCAAATCATGCTTCAAGTGCAAATGATGGTTCAAATCGTACTTATCTGACCGCAATCAATTCGTAGCAGTGAATTAAGAGGTATCATATCGATCACAAGTGCAGTATGGAGTACCTCAAGGCTCAGTACTAGGGCCGTTACTTTTCACGCTTTACATGTTACCCTTGGGAGATATCATCAGGAAACATGGTGTTAGCTTACACTGTTATGCTGATGATACTCAGCTCTATATTTCTTCTTGGCCCGGCAAAACATACCAATTTGAAAAACTAACGGAATGCATAGTCGATATAAAAAACTGGTATTATAGTCCTCCACGTCCGCTGCGTTCTCAATACTCTGGCAATTTGATAATACCTAGAATATCAAAATCAACTGCGGGCGGCAGATCTTTTTCCTGTTTAGCACCCAAACTCTGGAATAATCTACCTAACATTGTTCGGGAGGCAGACACACTCTGTCAGTTTAAATCTAGATTAATAATGCAGCCAGATTCTCAATAAAACTGTTTTTATTAATATATTTTACTGTTTCTGTTACCTACGTTACCTGTTACCTACGAGATCAAAGGCAGATATCGCGTAATTCACACTCACATGCTGTGCTGCTGATTAACATGATATGACTTCAGTTATGTTGCCTTTATATAAAAATAAATATGATGAACAAGACACTCAAAGTGCTTGCTATTTAAATCCATTACGAAAGGCATATTTATCATTAATTTTTACTTTAATACAAACATGTATTTTAGATTTTTATAGAAATATGACAACAATCACATATCTCACACAGATATCGCACTGTCATAGTGTTATAGAATATTCATGCATAATTTAATACATAATCACAAGAAACCAGATAAAAAATAAAACATTTTAGAAGAGAACACAGCATCACAGTTGTCTGAACCAATGAGCATTAAGCTGTGTCATCAGTCAGTCGTTTCCCATCATGCTTTTGATCAGCGCAGTCGGTGGAGAGCAACTGCGCTGTTACCAATCATATGAAATTAGTATTAATAAATTAATTTGTACTACAGAGGTGGCACAGAAGAACACAAAAGTGGCTTGTAGGTGCATTTTCAGTTTAATGAGGCTCAAAGGTAGCATGAGTGCAATTAAATTCATAAATTCATGTGGAGATGAATGTTTTAAATTTAAAATTTTGAATCCAGAAATATGATTTAAATAACTGAAGTTATATGCTAAAAATGAAACTAAATCCGCCAGCAGGTGGCGGCAAGTCACTGATTTTATCACTGAATCATTCATTCAATTGATTCGTTCGAATGGCTGAATTGTTCAGGAACGAAGCAAGTGACAGTCTTTATGAACTGATGGGAATCTGTCGTAGTGACGGAACTTTAATCCCTGCAGCCAGGTAAATTACACTGGTTTGCTGCGTCCTTTGTCGGATTACAACTTTAAATGCAGGAATTGGCTTGGAGCTTATTTGAATAATGTAATGATACATATGAAAAACTACAAAATACACACACACATAGCAGTTAAAATGCTGACTGATATCTTACAAAGGTGTGATTTTATATAGTTTATTGTCTTGACCGTGGTGATCATATGTAGACAGGTAAGCAAAAATAAAACTGTGAATAGAGCATTGTACAGCTCAATGTTCAGCGGCAGCTGTCACAGCTGAACAGTGCTCTGAGTCCTTCAGATGCAGCCTTTGATGTAGTTAGCAAAAATGTGTTCATATTCTGACAAAATGTTGATACTTTCATTTTCAACATAATCAGAGGTAAACTGTAAGAAAGTACATTTGTTAAGTATTCTCGAACAAATGTGAAGTACTAAGTTTTCTTTTTTTTCTCACAGACAGCAACACTAAAAATATGGTCTTTTACAACATGATGCATTGTTGTAGATTAAACTACCCAACAGTATATTTAGTAGGCAACTTTAAATTTAATAACCTTGAACATATTCAGAAGTAAAATGCAACATACACATTAGTGCAATCTGTAATCATTTACTCAACCTCAAGTTGTTCCAGGAATTTTCATTTTTGGGTGAACTATCCCTTTAGCTAAGGTTATAAATATGACTAGTAGCTTTTCCCCAATATCGTATTGGTAGTTACTAAAAGTAGTTTACTAAAGTAGCTCAATATTTCTTCTACTAATTACTTTGTCATAGCTCTAAACAATTTCTCTTTTCCTTCTTTCACTAAATCATACCAGACCACTGTACTGCAGGATAAAGCTGAATGTGAACAGGTTTTTAATGGTTTTCAGGTTGAGCAGGGAGGCCCTGACAGTGCTGCTGGATCTTCTGAGAAGTGAACAGCAACAGTGATGGGGTGCCACAATCCAGACCCTGGTGTTTCTCTTCAGTCTGGCCAGTGGTACATCATACAGAGTGGTCTCCAGAGTGTTTGACATGCCTCGTTCCACTGTCACCGCATTGTCCTCCGAGTCACTGAGGAGGCTCCCGAAGACCACATGGAGGCAGGGCTGGGCTCAAAATGTATGTTTTTTTTTCTGATGTTCAACCTAAGCCCTAAGCTAAATAGTTGTAAAAAGTACTTTCAGTAATGTATAGAACAATTTGTTTAAATGTGTAAAAAAATGTATTTACCAGACAAAAAAAAAAAATGTATAGAAGAATGTTTTGTGAAAAAATTATAAGCTGCAT